>NW_009693615.1:17752-29901 GCF_000703405.1 Apaloderma vittatum
ATCTTGGGACTGAATTCAATACACAGTGCTAGCAAGGGAGAGCCTGGCAAGCAGTGAGATGCACAACACCCCAACATATGAAAACCTGCCGCTGCCTTCTAATGACATTCAGGAATAGGTATAAGGTTCCAGGACCGGAGGAAGCCGAATACCCTGCCATCTTCTGCAGACTGCCCAGAAGCAGCCTCTCTTTTCTGTCTCAGAGAGGGGAACACAAGCAAGTCAATCTCGGAATCAACACATTCTTTATGGAGTCAACACACCACATGGCAGATGCAACCTTCACACATCTAGACAATGGGACTCTCTTTCTGAATCTTCTCACCCGGACTCCAAATAGGATCGAAAGAGAAACGACTCTCCTCTGCTCCCGTTACCTCTCTGAGCTGAAGTTGGAGGCTGTTACAATGACATCATCCTTGCTCTGAACCAGCACGGGAATCTTCCTGCACCCTGGGGACTTCAGCAGTCGCTGTAACAGCTTCAGGGTTTCTTAAAGGGTGAAATGAATATTGTTAGGGCAGCATCTCCCGTCTTCACAAATCGTTTTTGCGGGCTCTCTCCCCAAAAGGGAGACTGGTGCTCTTGCCACAAATAGACAGGAGAAGATGGCTAAAGGTACGTGAGTGAGACTGAGTTTGCCACAGCCCAGGTGGGAATTAGGAGCCATTCCTTCTTCCACTTCATGCCAGTGAGCCTGCTGCCAAGCGACACCACACGTGAACACACACATACGCGTTTACATCTGCAAGGGCAACGCTGTGAAGTAAACGTGGGGTTTTTTTAGCTGTCTATTAAGTAGCTTTAAGCAGCAGTTACAAGGTATTTCCTCTTCCTATAAAGGATTTTTCACACGGAATGGGCAGCACTCGGGAATCAAAATATTTGAGACTACGTGAATTGGAAATCAATTTTGACCAAACGAACTTCAACGTTTTCCCTGGCAATCAACCTGCCCTAGAAGGTTAGAGAAGCGTGAGAGAGGTAAAGATCACCATCACAGACCAGGACGGTGCAAGTGGACCAGATCCAGAAATAAATATTTTGGGACAAATCTCATGGCTCCCGACTTTGATCTTTTGCCTCTTTTGAATTTATTTTCTAAGCCTCATATCTATCAGCCAGCAGGGACATTACCTCCTGCAAACTGCCTTACAAAAAATGAGGAAAAAAAATGCTAGTAAGGACTTAAAAGAGCAAATCATTTGTATTCTACAATTGTCATCCAATTAAGTGGGGTTTGTGAATGAATGATTGCCTATGGGAAAGTAATGTTTTGGGTACAGAAACACAAACATCTAATCAGGCCATCTGCTCTTTACGGATACACTTCAGCCAAATCTTGCTTCTATTTAATTTAAACAGAACATGACACAGGAGGGGCTTCTCCCAAGAGCAGCTTTTCTCTCCTCACCCCGAGCCAAATGTTCTTCCTTCCCAGTTATTACCTCACAGTGGGGCCTTACGCTGATTTGCCAAACACCTATCATAGAGATATTTAGGTTATCTTCTGATCATATTGCATCTGTTTACCTGAAAGATACTTAGCATTTTTATAGCAATGAACTAACCACACACAGTACCGGGAGCGTTCACTTTCCAGATTCTTAGGACTGATTATCAAAAAAAACAACATTGCCCCAATTAACCACAGCATGGTCCTGAAGGCGTGAGGAACGCACCAAGAGAATTTTAAAGGTGAGAGTTGGTTACAGCCTGAAAAAATGTCAAGCATAAGTGAAAGGGACACTGCTGGGGTTAGAGGTGCTGCTTTAACTGCTGCTGTGCAAAACAGTCACTGGCCCCTGATGCTCACGGCCGTCCCTGCTTGCATCTAGTCCAGTCCTGCTACTACAGCCCCCATACGCAGCTGCTTTGAACCATGATCTATTAAGAGCTGGTTGATTGTTCAGAAAAAGGAAGCCACTGTAGTTAATGCTGGCAGATCTGAGAAGCACCCAGGTGAGCAGGATGTAAAGAGCAGCTGCCCCTTCACCTAACAGCTGCTGGAGAACAAGTCTGATCACAGCTTAAGATCAGGCTCAAACTGTGGGCAAGGAGGAAAGCAGCTTTCAAGAGAACTTCCAGACTTTCCCTCCAGGTTTAAATATCAAGAGAAAAAGCAAAGCCACAAGCCCAATTCTTTATTTCCCTCCTTTAGAACTCAGTTAAGTAAAATCCCGTAGCAACCACTTTTGGGTCACCCAGCTGAGGCCTCCAACTCGTGTAATTTTGAAATGGTGACAAGCTAACTGCCTGCAAAATGGGCAAGAGAAAAGGATGGATTTCTTGAAGATGCAATCAAAAATCAGATAAAGCAGCTTTCCTCCAGCAGTAATTCCTCAACCCAAGCAGAGGGCAACAACACACAGAGAGGTAAAAACAGCTCTGGAGAGAGCTTGTAGGACTCACCTTGCAGGATGTTGGCAGGGCACATGTCAATCTTGGTCACCACAACAAAGACGGGAACGTTAAGCGCAAGCGCCAGGCCCAAGTGCTCCTTGGTCATCCCAACAATTCCAGCGTTACTGCCGACCTACACCAGGGATACAAAACACGGTGACGTAAACGTTGCTCCTGCCGTGAGCTGGGTTTTGGAGAAGGTGTCATGTCAGTCACACAGCAGGCTGTGATTAGGTTGTGGACATGTCATTGGGACTGCATGAGCAGACCCAGCTTATTTCAAGTGCTATTGGACACAGGCTAAGAAGGACTCATTGCTCCTCAATTTTAGCAAGCTGTTCCAGAGTTTAGAACTCTTGCAGTTTTCAAGAATCCCACATCTCGGGCCTGTCTGAGAATGACAGTCCTGAGGCATTTGCCTCAGAGCCCTGGCTAGATATCCACAGTGGCTGCTGCTCTCCACCTCTGAGAGACACTGCCTCCATCCACAAGCCCACGGGAACTTTGCAACAGGAAGGAAGTTGAGGCTGTTAAAGCTGTGAACAGCCCCACTCCTGCTGGTACCGTACATCTTTTTTGCGACCTACCATAAGCATGCAGAAGTCAGGTAAATGGCCGGTCATGCCAAAGACGGTGGTTTTCAGGTACTTTTCATGACCGGCCAGGTCAATGAAAGTAATGACCTTGGTGGATTTCTCACAGATCTTTGTCCATTCCAAGCTGCCACCGTGGCTGTCGGGCTTGTTCACCACGTTGCCCTCACTGTCGAAGCCCAGAATGTCATTGCCCACACTGCTGGTGCGGCCCGACTCAATCTCGTGCTTATGGCGGAAGAGCTTTTGCCGGGCGAAGCCTCGACCATTGTCTAGCTCGCCATGTGTCAAGACGCCCAGCAACGTGCTCTTGCCTGCATCCACGTTGCCAACCACTGCCACCCTGGAAGGGAAAGGAAAAAAGAACCTGGTAAAATCTGATACCTGAAGAAACAAACAAGTAATCAAAACCACCCAACCAAACAAAAAACCCTGAACACCACTGCTCCTGCAAATAAGCAGCTTTTTCGCGCTGCTAATCTTCAGAGATTCAAAAGTGTTAGACCTTCACAAGCAGAGCAGGGATTCTTTCACAGTTATTAGTTAACATCAGCGATCCCAGACGCTGGAGACTGGGATGTAGAGGACTGTGGAAACATGTCACTGGTGTCCAGAACACATCAGCTGAACCCAACACCGCTTGATGCTATAAAGAATATCTCTCTTCCAACCCCCACAATCCAACATATACACTGTGGCAATTTGAAAGAAAGACTAAATCCCAAGTGGGTCTAGAATACCTCTGCCTTTCTCGTATTCCTCACGTTGCAATAGCATGAGGTGCTAGGGGGAGCACAGAAATTTAAATCACTGTTCCTGGAAAAGCTCAAACAACAATGAAACATTTTGGAAAAACCCTCTCCTACAGGAATCTCCTTCTTTGTCTCTGATAAACGTAACAGCTGTTGGCAGTGTTGGAAATCCATTACATCCAGGTCTGGGCAGATTCTCAAGTCACCTTACAAGAGCTATTGCATGTCCACTAAAAGATGACTCGGATCACCACAATGTTGGAATAGAACTGAACCCTCAGTCAAAAGTACTGTATTCCAGCAGTGTGCATATACACACACATGCACATGTGACTCCCTGCTGTGAATCTAACCCACAAAAGATCCCCAAACTGCAAAGCTGTCATCTGGACAGCAACAGCTCTCAGAGCTAAACACAGGCAAACCTCCACAAACAGCCTGTTCACAAAAGAGACAGCGACAACAACAAAAAGATGATTTCATTAGCAAGGAGTGGTCAAGCTCAATTCCCTTTGTTGGGTAGCTGCAACACCCAGACTCGAACCAGCGTTGCTGGCTCAGCATCACGGACTGCTCACAGGGTAAAAATGCAGCCGGGGCTGCTGAGTAACCCTGTCTCCACCCGGCTCCTCACCTGACCTCCAGGAAGTCGTTGTCACCCACGCGTTTCCGAACCAGGTAGTCGCGCACCTTGCCCCCTGCCTCCTGGTGCTCCCGCAGGAGGATCACGTCAGCCTCGATCTGCTCTGCCATGCTCTTCAACGTGGCGTAGGATGCTTCCATGTCTGCCTCGCTCAGGCCGTATTCAGTCCCATCTAGTATGGCACCGAGGAGACAAAGGACAGTCAGTGAGCACCACCTGGCAACGGCTGGCGGCAACACCTTTTCGTCCAGGGCTTTCACACCGATCCGGAATTATACATGGGCTGGAGACATCAGTCACGTAAACAGAACAAAGCACCCGAAATAGAAAAGGACAGTCTTCTCTCTAAGTCTTCAAAGATACCAGAAAAGCACTATCTTTCATCTAGAGGGGTTTTCTTCACACTTTCTACAAGTAAATACTTAGGGATTGGCAAGAAAGACACATTTCTGTATAATTCCCTTACTCCACTGCTGAAGGTACTTTGCACGCAATCGCCTTCAGTCAGCTAAAACCTCTCCCGTTGCAACAAAGGGCAAAGCATTAACAAAAGGAAAGCTCTGACTGAAACATCACCACAACCAACCAGTAAATGTGGGACCAATTTAAACAATCAGTTTATTTTATAAAACCACATCCCAAGCGCACATTTTCTGCAAGCCCACCCTGCACAGCAATTTCTTTAGCTCCTACGGACTCCAGTTAAAACAATGGTTTTGGCATCTCTCACTGCCTTTTGTCCTGGCACTTGAAAGAAACGCTGACAGCACATGAGGCCAGAAAAAAACAAGGAGGCTCTGCTGCCTCTGAACAGCCCACCCAAGCAAAGAGCTGACAGAGCAAGCCAGTGGCAACTATCTAGACAGTTTAAAGGCCACCACAGGTCTCGAATTCCCTCTTAATCCAGGTGCTGAGAAGCTGCACAGATTTCAGGCCAGAATCAAATCCGTGGGTAAAAAAAAAAAAAGGAACAAATTAAAAAAAAAAAGGTGGAGAGTCACGTAGCACCTGGATGACCAAAGCTACTGCTGTGTGCACATTCATAGCCACAGCTGGCTCATCAGCTGGTAAGCAGTAAGTGCCTTTTTGCATGAACTAATCAGCGTTTTAGCTAGAGCACAGCTCTACAAGTAGAGCTTTTGAGTGATTTCTAGCCTATCTCATAAGCTGGCTGAGAAGTCATTGAGATGCTGGGGAAAACAAAAAGCACCATGGCTGGGGTCTTGGGTGATAGAACAGGGATGAGAGTAGGGGACAGGAAAGGGCCAGAGCCAAAGGAGGAAGCAAAGGGTCACCACTGGTGAAGCAGTGAGCTTTCTGCAAGTCTTCACCCACTTCTCAGTCATCCAAGTTGGGTATCCATGATTATCAAAATCACAGACACTCAGAATGAATGAAAAGGAGTGACAGTGACAGAGACAACCAAGTTTTGTTGTTTTTTCTGTGTGTTGGCTTTTGTTTCCAATTTACAGAAAAGATTTCCACGTTCCTTGACTATGCAGCAGCCCAAAATGAAGTCAGAAGTTTTAGCTCGTATTTTAAGAGACAAATGCCTACTTCTAAAGTACACCACTGCATCAGCCACCAGTTAACAGCCTCATGAGGTACCCTAGAAGAGACAGCAGTTTCTAGCCCAACTAGCTAGACATCTGCTGCAGATGTGGTTATTCCAGACACCAAGGATTCAGACTGCATGTGCCTAAGCTCTCTTGGAGGCAAGAGCGTTATCCCTGTGATACTGGTTGCATGACCGGCGGCCATCTAATCGTGGCTTCTCTTCTATGTCGGCTGCTTCACAAAGACACCAAGAAAACCCAAAAAGCGTACAGTTTTGAGGTAACACAACCTCTCTCCCTCCATTATCTCAGCCAACCCTGGCACTGATGACCAAGGTTTTGTATTCTTCTTCAAACACAGTAACTAGTAGAACGTCTGATCATAACAACTTGCAAACCAGCAGATATCTAATATATCTGAAACTTGTCTTTAGCCTTATAATAGCCATAGACAATTTTTTTTTGGACTGTGAAACTTCTACATCAAAGCAAGGCCATGTTAGATATTATTTTACCGGTATCAGATGTGAATACTCAAACTGTGAAAAAGAACAAAAAGGTAATCAATCCATGCTTACTTCTAAAATCTGTGAAGGCAAATGATTGCAGTTATACCCAAGTTAATGTAACAATAAAGGCCTCGTGCTGAGAAAAGGAAAACCTTTTTTCCCCCATAGTACAAACATTCACTAATAAAGAAAGCCAGCAGCATATATTTTTGGCTATCTGAAGTACTTCCAATACATTCCAGTAGGGTAAAAATACCATTATTTGCAACAGAGAAGTGAACAAAACCAGACAGAACGAGACCTCCATGAGACATTGAGGATGTCTGTACTAAAACTGTTACTAAAATTTCAGATCCTTTGTCTTTTCCCGGTGTGCCCAGACAACTTATGCCTTATTTCCAAAAAAAGAACTTGTATGATTTTATACAAAAAATATGTTTAGCTCCACTACATAAGACAGCTGCTGGCAGGAATAAAATAAAATAATCCATCCCACATGTTCTGCAATACTTTACAGAGGTTTCCAAGTTATTCTGGAGAAGTAAGTACTACCTTCAGCAGCAGTCCAGTTAGACAAACTAGGTTTTCCTTGTAATTTTAATGGGCTTTGTTGTTTTCCTGAGGAAGCTATACTCACCCGATCCTTGACCAATGACATAGATGGTCTCCCCACATCCCTCATCAATTCTCTCTGACATCTGCCGGAGCAAGCTGTCATACTGCTCTGAAGTTGGACTCACCATCACCAGCTAGGAAAAAAAAAAAAAGATTAAATATCCATTTGCAAATGTCAAGCAATCAATTTCAAAACAAACTTTAGCTGTAAAGGACAACCAGCCTATGTGCTTTATTGAAAGAGAAGAGCTTTTTCCAAGGATGATTTTCTGGTCACTTTTGTTTGTTTGTTTTTTAAACCAGCTTTGCTGACAGCTATTTCCCTGTGACACTGCACAAGGTTATTTGTCTGAGCTCAGAGCTCGCTTGTGTTGGAAGATACACTTCAAAGCATCTCGTTTTGAACTAACCTGTACTTAAAAGCCACATTCAAGTGAACATCCCACTTCTACTTCTGTGTAATATAAGTGTTTCCATGCAAGGAAAACAGAAAGAGAAGGAGATTTCTTTTTCCCCAAAGAAATTCCTTAGCTGGATTCTCCACAGTCAGGACAGCTAGGTGAAGGCAGCCAGACCTGACTGCAGGGCACATGTAGGCACCAAACCCTAGAGTGTCTCATACGTCTTTCATACACTCAATCTCCTCTTTTGTTTTCTGAGGGGGCAGAGGGGACGGAGCAAACACCGACAAGCATTATTTTCAAACCCCTAACAAAACTTCAGGTACTTTACGCTACCGTGCTAAGAGGCGGACAGACAGAGCAGTCTGTACGAGCATATATGGATGTTTCACCAGTGGAGAGCTGCAGTTTTGCAAGACAGGAGCTGTCACCATCAAGCTCTGACTGCAGTTATTGTGACAACCACAGCCTCCCTGGCCCTTACAGGCATCAAGACAAGGAAAAAGTGGACAGAAACAAAGCAGAAAATGAGGACAACGTGACAGGAATGATTTTTCCTTAGAACAGAATGGCACAGCACCACTTCTGGCAAAAACTTGGGTTGCTCACACAGCATGGCTGAGGACACGACGGTGGCAGCGGCAGACGAAGGGCCCATTCGGAAACAACTGGCTGCCTGCTCTCTGGCTGCCCCCATGCTCACAAATCTGCTGGTGGCCCAGCCTCCTGCTACAGTGGCTCAATAGCTGTTGTAATTGAGTCATGTATTTCTGTTAAAAAGGAACTTTTATAAGAGTTGCAACAGTTATCACCTACAGAAAACCATATCGGTAAGCATGTCTGTGCCACACTGCAATACTCAATAAAATCCATACTTCTGCCAGCTGTCCTTACACACACGTTCCAAAAGCCTGCCCAAGAAGACTTATGTCCCTTCATTACACACTAAGGCCAGTCTGAAATCCGTGCTAGATTTGCCTAAAACACATGGTTTACAACATTCACAAGGACTACATCTTCAAGCCCACTCAACATTCTCTACTAACACCAAGCCCGACTTGCTATCACAGCTAACACAACATGTATTCAAGGAGGAACGACCTTCACCACCTACTATGACTACATAGTTGATAAAGACCTTTATTAGAAACCCAGATTGCAAGGGAACCCAAAACACCACAAATAATGCTTAACAGCGATGCACACATCTGGAAAACCAAAGCATTAGCAGCAAGTGCTGGTTAGAAGGTTTAGGGCAGCCAAGGCACTGCTTTCCTCGAAAGTCAAGGGTCACCCAAAGCATGTATGTGTCTGCAAGGGCTGGACAGGTACAAGAGGGACAATCACCTTCACATGCCTCTTTTAAATGCATGCCCTACCTGAGCCTTTTAACTACTTGGCATTGTTTGCAAAAGGTGGAAAAGCACTCTGATCTGGAAGGCCACTTAATGATAGGATTGAGTTTTCCCTGTATTAGTTGTTCTTTTCGTTTTCTTTTCTTCTTAAAGCAGGCCCCTGGATGTAAATACATTGAGAGGGAAATCAGCAGCTGTTCAGAGGCTTGATTGGGACAGGAATGGAAGGCTGTACATTGATGTGTAGGCCTTGTTTTGCCCAGCAAGCACTTTCTGGAATTCCTGGAAGCACGGCAGACAGCCTCACTGTTGAGGCCAGTGCACCAGCACAGCTCAGGGACTCAGGACGATCCATTAAATAGGTTATCATACCCATAAAGATCAATAAATTAAAAGGGGCCACCAGTGTAGAGCATGCTAACTTCAGTTTCTTCAAGTCACGTCACCAGCTTTGTTTTTCTACGAGTTCAAATACTTCAGCAGTGTGAGCAGGCAGTTTGTTGTTTAAAGTACCAAGGGGACGTCTCAGCTGAGCAGCTTGCTGTAGCCTTTCTTCACGGTGCCAGGTGGGAGGGCTGGGGGCTTAAACAGCACGGTACCCACACACATCAGCTCAAAACGCTGTTCTCCCATCCTCCTGCTTTCACTGCCGTGCAGAGGTGCTGCTGAAGGGTGTTCCAGTGGTAGACCCACTCCAAAGCCTACCCTGGGGCCGACAAAGCTCACAGCTAATGTGACACAGAGGGACATCAAGAGAAGGACGTGTAGAACAAATAGCAGCTTGCACGGATCACACCTTCGAACGCCCTTCAGGATTTCCAGTGGCTGCTTCTGCAGCCCCCGGCCAGTTCTGCAGTTTGCTACGTCACCGCAAGACTTTACTTGCTGGTTTGAAGATTTCTTTAGCTAGCTTCCTGGACAGAGGGAGCTTGTTCCTTGCCGTTCCCTGGGTCAGAAAGAGGGCCTCCATCCTGGCTTCTCTGTTGTTTTGCTCTACACCTTTGAGCAATCCTGTCCATGCGCTATGTATTTGTGTTTTTCAGAGGTTTTCACGATGTCAAAAAATTTCACTTTTGTCCTTTACACTTTTCCAGGCATTGAGCCATGTAGGTCTAGCAACCTCCGATTTCCTATAAGGCAAAAAAGTAACAACCAGTTACCGGTTTATTCTCACGACAACAGCAGCAGGAAACACATCTTACAAGCTTGAGATGCGGTATCTCAAGTCCCTTCCCAGTCTTTGGGGAAAGGTGGCTTTTTCCCACCTTTCCTCTGACCAGTTTTGGAATTAACACATACCAGAGGTGGGTAATGGCTGCAGCTGTCTGAGGTTACTCTAGGGGGGCAAGTTGGACTGTGTCATTCTGCACTGCCCAAGGGCAAGAAAAAGCCACAGTATTAATTAACAGCAGCCTCAAGACACCAATGAGATTGAGCTCAGGTTATATCAACACTGCTACAGGCAGCTCTTACCAAAGAAGCATCCCACACCTATGAAGTGGACAAACTATATAGATTAAAGGCAAACCTAATACTATGTGGTACACAGCGCTGCTCTTTATTGGAATAACACAGCCTGACATTTTGCACGGCTGGAAGGCCCCCACCAGCCATTGGAAAGTCAGAGGAGAAGCTCCTTCTGTAATGCCACATTTTGCTTTCTATTTCTTGTGGACATACACAGCTCAAGTGCTATTAATGTTCTGCTGTCAATGTAGATGTCATCTAAGTATCAGCTTCACTAATAGCCTTGTGTGATATCATTTGGATCTGAAAGATGACCACTATTGCAGTGTGTTAGTACTGAAAGGAAAATAAACACCCATTAAGATCAACACGATACTGAATTTGTGCTGATGTTTGCTTGACCAGCTGACAAGGTCCAAACAATAACTGAATCCCAAAGTGTTGCTCTCTAAAAAGAGCACACCTTAGAATTAGAATGAACAAACGGGGGAGGACCTGGAGAAAAGCATGAAACACAGTGAGGGGGTGAGACTAACCAGGACAGAAGTAGCAACTAACAAACAAATCGACTGCACTGAAAATCACCACTCTGAGCAGGAATTGGAGGGCAGCAACTCAACTGGGAAGACAGAAAAGACAGAGGGACCAGTGGTGGGGGGCAGGCAGCTGCTGCATTCTCACCGTATGGGACTGCTGTTTCAAGCGGGTAGTGGGAGACTAACCTGGAGAGATGGGGCACAGCTCATAGTCTTAGCTCTCATCCAAGATGGGGATGAATGAAAGGTCTAGGGAAAAGATAGCAGGTGTATATCAAAAAATAATTTGTAATAAAGGTCAAAAAAATCCTTACCTATTCATTGCCTCCAGAACGTCTGCAGATTTCTAGGAATGCAGGGCAGGCTGACAACACAAATTGAGGTTGTGGGAAAAAAGCATTTCTCTCTCTTCGACAGCGTTTTGGTGAGGTTCCTGGCCTGTGAAACAGCCCTCGGCATCCTCCTGGGCCCTCTTCCACATCAGCCACATCCAAGACAAAGCACAGATCGATATTGGCATTCTGTATTGAAATCTTGTCCAGCTCATTAAGGCACGAACAGGTGGCTCAATAAATAAGCAGGCTTGATTTCTTTTCTGTACTTTCTTATAACGTATCTTCAAAACATTTGTTTTAATACAGTATCACATTATCAAATATCTGGTTCACCCCCTCAAAACCAAATGTTTCCATATCCACACATCACAATTCTTCTCTCCACTTCTCCACAAAGGGCAAGAAAATCCAGGACTTTGGAACAACTCCAGCTGGAAGCATGAAGAGGATGGATGGCAGAAAAACAAGAGGAAACACCAGCTATGCTGACTTCTGGCTCACACGATTACAAGTGGACCAGACCAGATTTTCAGGAGACTTTAGGGTGGGAGATGGCATCACGACAGACCAAACCCTTGTCAGCAAAAGGTATATAGTGTGGTGAGGCAGCTAACGTAGTCTGTGGCGGGTTCTGGCACGTACGTACTGCTACAATGCAAGACGGAAACGAGAACGGATACTGACAGAAATAAGTCCCCCCCACAGTTTTGTGGCTCGGATCCTAGACAGGAACTCCACAAGGTGAACAAACCTTTTTGTGTTGCCTTAACCTGGCTTGCAAGCGCAAGGCACCCTTGCCGCTGAGCCCCCGTGCTCAGAAGCTACGAGCTCCGACACGCTTTTAAGATTGTGAAGAAAGCCCCAGGAACTAGTAGGGCTGGCAGCAGAGATAACTACAGAGGACCGGCGCGGAGGGAAAACGTTGACGAGACGTTAAAGCAGCTGTCACCTACAAACCTCGCAGCTTGCCCAGGGGACGCAACA
>NW_009693616.1:0-276 GCF_000703405.1 Apaloderma vittatum
CTTCCCACCCTGGATCCCCCTTTCCTCTTGAGGTCTCCCTTTCCTTTTGGGGGGTCCCCCTTTCCTCCTGGGACCACCCTTTTGGGGGGGGCTCTTTCCTTTTGAGGGGGCTCCTTTCCTTTTGGGGATCCTCCTTTTCTTTTTTGGAGGCTCTTTTGGGATCTTCCTTTCCTCCTGGGGTCCCCCTTTCCTCCTGGGGTCCCCCTTTCCTTTTGAGGGTCCCCCTTTCCTTTTGAGGGTCCCCCTTTCCTTTTGGGGATCCCCCTTGCCTTTTGG
>NW_009693616.1:629-932 GCF_000703405.1 Apaloderma vittatum
TCCTCCCTTCCTCCTGGGTTCCCCCTTTCCTTTTAGGGGTCCCCCTTTCCTCCCGAACTCCCCGTTTCCTCCTGGGAGTCCCTCTTTCCTTTTGAGGTTCCCTCTTTCCTCCTGGGGGTCCCCCTTTCCTCCTAAAGTCCCCTGTTCCTCCTGGGGTCCCCCTTTCCTTTTGGGGGTCCCCCTTTCCTCCTGAAGTTCCCGTTTCCTCCTGGGGGTCCCCCTTTCCTCCTGGGATCCCCCTTTCCTTCTGAATTCCCCCATTCCTCTTGGGAGTCCTCCTTTCCTTTTTGGGGGTCCCCTTTT
>NW_009693617.1:0-1997 GCF_000703405.1 Apaloderma vittatum
CTCACAAAGTCCAGTCCAGGACTGGTAGGCAGCATCTGCCCGTGGTCTGTGATCTGCTCTGGATTTGATCTTTTGCAGATTTACACAGCTAGACCAAGGCAACGGACTGTGTGTATCGCTTGTGCTCAGACATGCTGGTTTTCTGGTAGCTCTGGGATGCCACCTGATGTACATACCTTTTCTCCAACACCCACTCGTGTGCCTCCTCCCGAAAAACCAAACACTGACTCACTGTTAATTGAAAGTAAATTGACTTTGAAAAAGAAGGAAGACATCTGCATATGATGTTGTTTTATTATTACAATTAGGCAAATGAGGCTTTCAAGCAAACTTGAAATAAATCTGGGAGAATTTATGCCGGCGTTAGGACAAACATAATAAAAAGGCATTAGCAGGTTTATTGCAGCAAAGCAAATCCATTTAGTGCTTTACCGGGACAGGAAACGTAGAGTGAGGTGTTGCCTTCAGGCATCCAAAGGGCTAAAAGCCCTTTTATAAAGCTGGGTTTTGTTGAGGAAGATGATATTTTTCTGTGTTCATGGTTCTTTGGGAAGGAAAATCCAGATGCAGGCAGCTTAAATTTCCAGCCTAAATTACATTTTTGTTAGAGACTAGGTGATGGTGAGCTCAGCTGCTAAAACAACTTAAGGGAAGTGCTATGGTGGGAGCTATGGAGACCCAGCCCATGAGGAGTGCTGGGCATACGGGCTTTTAGGGAAACAAGTCAGGATGAAAGAAAGTTTCAGATCTTTAGAGAAAATTGGTGTTAATCTATGAAATGATCCCTGAAAGGCTGCGAACTTGCAGACATTGGTGAGATTTCAAAGCAGCAGCATCTCCCATCCAAAACTTGTACCTGCACATATGCTCAAGCGCACAAGAAGAAGTCCAGATATTTGACAGAACTCAGAGTAAATGACTGTAAAACTCTTTCAAATTTCTTTTTTATAAATAATGTTTGTATTTTTCCTTATTTTGAAATCATTCTAGTCATACCACTGAAGAGCTTGGAGAGCTGCTGAGCTTCCTAGGTCAGATCAGAACTATTCTCCATATAGAAGCCCCCAGACACTCTGCAAGCAGGTGTCAGATGTTAATAGAAGCCAGGCTCTCCGCCTGTGCCTGCTTGATGTCAGAAAAGACACTTTTGCATTGTCGGAGCCTGGATGTTTATTTGTGTTGATATCTGGAATGAGCTCCTGCGCTGAGGGACTTGGCAAAGGAGGGGAAATACTGAGAGTGTAAGTACCTGAGAGCTCTGCATTGCCAACACTGAGCTCAACCACATTTCATCAGGCATGTGGGACTGAGGGTTTTCTTCATCTAGTACCATGACACTAAATGTGTAAGCCCTAACACGATTTTCCTCTGCTGTGTCATCACATGTAACATGTTCTCAAGCTCTACCACAAATGGAACTGGCAGAGATACCCTTGTGGCTCTGAAGGAAGGTGGTGGAAAGTTCATGCTCTGCAGGAAGATGAATATACATCAGACTTTTGACAGGAACCAGGCCCTCATTTGTTGCTAAACTTAGATGAGTTTTGACGTTAACAAAGCCTACAGTGTAGATCCAGACCAGCAATCCTCATTTCAGGGACTGCTTTGGGTTCAAGGTGCGGGATCTACATGACGGAGAAAGTTATCTGCAGATCAATATCCTCATAAAAATGTTTAAAATTTAAAGAAACATGGAAATGTTATAAAAACAAACGACCTGACTGCTAGTATCCACAGTTGTACTTACAAGGCTGCCTTTTTCCAGCTCATTTACATCTGTCCTTTCAGCTATGATTTACAGGACAAATAGTCTAATGACACAGAACAGAAAGTACAGGTCAGGATGCTCTGCCAGCACTGTCTCTACCAACATCTGCACTTTTTGAAATAGTCACAGATATGTGTCAGGCTGGTTTTTCATGTCAGCTAACTCATTTTACTTGATTCATTTTAGATGTAGACTTGGACTGAACTATTCCCTGGGTGTACCTCTTTCC
>NW_009693617.1:2028-3227 GCF_000703405.1 Apaloderma vittatum
AGTTACAGTAGAAGTGTCAAGGCTTTGATGTGTGCAGGTAAATTTGTCTCAAGCCAAGTGGATCCAAATGAAAAAGCTGAGCTATCCACAGGATATGACGCTGGCTCATACCCCATGTCTGACTCTCCTGGTCACTTGTTGAGTGAACTTCAAGGAAGTCACTTTATTTCTGCCTTCTTGCTTTTCTCCTCCAACCCTTAGAGTACCTCTTCAGCAGAAAGTCTCCAGAGTTGACTAGAAAAGGTGTGTGAATACACAGATGGACAAAAAAAAATTAAAAAAAAAAAAAAGAAGGCATAAAGAGACAGAAAAGGTTCTGGAAGAAGGGAGAGAGTATGCTTTGTCATGGTAGAAGGAAGACAGAATAGCACTGCAGAGAAAAAGCATCAGAGGGAGAGACCTTTAAGCTTAGCTCATCTGCAGTCATGAAACTTCACACCATGCTGGAAGGAAGGTTTGAGCAATCTGCAGTTCATGACCAGCAGGTTCATGAACTTATTTCATTTTGGCTTTGTTCTGTATCACAGATGTATCTCTAAGTGTACAAGATGTTTATTTTGTGACTAAGGCATAATGCTCATTATTAACATTATCCCTACTGTCCACAATGAAGAAGTAGACAGGAACAGTTTTGAATCTAAGACAAACATCACAGATAAGGTGCTGCTGTTTTCTTAACTAAACTCTGTCTAACCAGAGTCATTACACAGGACCAAGCAATGGTTACTAGTTGTCCAAGCTGCTAAACTTTTGGCATGGGTCCTGCAACAGCTTTTCCTGTGTCGTAGAATCATAAAAACACAGAATGAGTTGGGTTGGAAGGGACATTTAAAGGTCATCTAGTCCAATCACCTTGTAGTGAACAGGGACATCTGCAACAAGATCAAATTGCTCAGAACCTTGTCCAACCTGACCTCTGATGTTTCCAGGAATGGGGCTTCTACCACTCTCTGGGTAACCTGTGCCAGTGTTTCGTCACCCTCATCAGAAAATATTCTTCCTTATATTTAGTCTAAATCACAGAATCACAGAATCACAGAATGATCCAGGGGCTGGAGCACCTCTGCTATGGGGACAGGCTGCAGGAGCTGAGACTGTTCAGTCTGGAAAAGAGAAGACTTCGGGGAGACCTAATAGCTGCCTTCCAATACCTGAAGTGAACCTACAGGAAGGCTGGGGAGGGACTTTTTGAAAGAGTG
>NW_009693617.1:3258-4347 GCF_000703405.1 Apaloderma vittatum
TTTAAGTTGAAGGAGAATAGATTTAGGTTAGATCTTAGGAAGAAATTCTTCAGTACGAGGGTGGCAAGACTTTGGAATAAATTGCCCAGAGAAGTTGTGGCTGCCCCCTCCCTGGAAGTGTTCAAGGCCAAGTTGGATGGAGCCTTGAGTAGCCTGATCTAGTTGAGAGGCGTCCCTGGCCATGACAGGGAGGTTGGACTAGATGATCTCGAAGGTCCCTTCCAGCCTAGGACATTCTACGATTCTATGATTCTATGAATGTTAGGAGTTGGAAGGGACCTCAAAAGATCATCTAGTCCAATCCCCCTGATGAAGCAGGATCACCTAGAGTAAATCTACTCTCATTTACTTTAAAACTACTCCCTCTTGTCCTATCATAGCAAGCTCTGATAAATAGATCCTTCGTGCAGGTCCCTTTAAGTACTTGAATGCCACTCTGAAGTCTCCCTGGAGCCTTCTTTCTTTCAGGCTGAACAGCCCCAGCTCTCTCAGCCTGTCCTCATAGGGGAGGTGATCCCAACCCCTGACCATCTTTCTGGCCTCCTCTGGAACTGCTCCTAGAGGTCCATGTCTCTCCTATGTTGAGGAGTTGAACACAGAACTGCAGGTGGCACCTCACCAAAACAGAGCAGAGGGGCAGAATCACCTCACTTGACCTGCTAGTCACACTTATTTTAATGCAGCCCGGAGTGCAATTTGCTTTCTGGGCTGTGAGGACACATGACCAGCTCACATCCATCTTTTCGTCTATTAGTACCCTCATTTCTTTCTCGACAGGGCTGTTCTCAATTAGTTCATCCTTCAGCCTATATTGATACTGGGGGAGTAGCCCTGACCCAGGTGCAGGACCTTGTACTTAGCCTTGTTAAACCTCATGAGGTTCACGTGGGCCCAGTTCTCATGTTTGTCCAGGTCCCTTTGGATGGCATCGCATCCCTTCAGCATGTCAACCACACCAGTCAGCTTGGTGTCGTTTGCAAATTTGCTGAAGATATTCTTGATTCCATTGTCTATGTCATTGGCAAAGATACTAAATGGCACAGGAGATGTTAAACAGAACTGGTCCCAGTACAGACCTCTGAGGGACAC
>NW_009693618.1:0-14077 GCF_000703405.1 Apaloderma vittatum
GACAATAAAGTCCTTTTCTTTTTCTTTTTTATTATTTTTTCCCCCCTAGTGTTGTAGGGCAGGATGGCTTCGACTGAAAGGGAGACGCTGTCCCAGGATGAGCTCCGGAAAAGGCTCTATCAGACTTTTAAGAACCGAGGGGTGCTGGACACGCTGAAGGTGCGCTCTGTTCGCAGCAGGGTCCTGCCCGAGGTTTGCGCTCATTCACTTGAAGGCAGGGGAAGCCACGCCACATAAATGTGCTTCTTGTTCTCCCCAAATGCACTATTTTAGCCATATCCTAATTCATATTCAGCTTTTTTAGCCAGGTTCTTCATTGTGGTTAGTCTCACAGTCTTCTTCAGGCCTGTATCAGGTCTTTGAGAATTTCCACACTTGAGACGGAGGTCAAGCAGGAAGGAGAATAAATGAGAATATAGCGTTGGAAAGGATTTTTTAGGTCACAGAGTCTTTCTTTTGCCTACTATAAGTAAGCACACTGTATGAATTATCCTCCTGAAACATTAAGTTCCGTTTTAAAGATATTTGAGCTGCTTGTCTGCTTATTCAGGAGAATGTCTTAGAACATGTGGTTCTTGTTGTTGACAAGAGTGAAATTTTGTTCTGATGTATAGCCTGGGTTTATTTATGGTTGTTCTGGCCTTGTGCTAAAAATATCCTTCAATGCAAGTTGCTCTAACTCTCCGTGATGATTTGTACTCAGCTGTCATACCTTTTCTTCAGCGTTCTGTTGTACAGTGCCAAGCAAGTCAGGGTGCAGTAGTCTTATTGCTGGTTACCCCACTAGTCCTCTGTGTCACTTTGAGGTCTTTCCCCATTTTTTAAAAGGAAGTGGAACATGATTGTTGTGAGCCTTCCAGGCAAATTTTAGAATGGTATTAATTTTCCCTGGTTTTGTGCAAAAAATAGTGGAAGGCAGCATATATCTCTTTCTAAGGCGTGTTACATTCATAGTGCTAGTCACTGATTGACACATGCACATCTTGCTTTTTCCAAATAATACAGCCTGTGTGTTACATCACAAATACTTTAAATGCTGAAATGTTTTATTTCTTGCAGTTTCAGTTTTGCCAATCTGTAAACATCATCTGACTGCATTTTTTAATGATGCGTTTGTGTCAGCAGCAATTTTTTTAGCTCTTGCTTTTTACGTCCAGTTGATTAAAGTTAAAAAAACCAAGATCTATATTCTAAGAACAGCATTCATAATCTTATGGCCAAGAAATCCCTGTTCAGGACAACTTGTTTCTCCCTCAGTGATTTCCATACCAAGCTTGCAATACTTGAACCATTTCTTGCCTTGTTTGACTTACCTAATAGTCTGTCAGGTGGCCTGCTCTTTAACTCCATCGTATTAAAGATGTTGTAGCTTTTCTGAGCTGAAGAATTAATACAGATCTTAATCTTATGGATTCTGAGCTATTTCTTATGGATTCTTGTGGATTTCGTCTTTTAATGAGAACACTCTCAACTTTCTCGTGGTCTTGCCTGACTGCTGCTGGCAGGGCAGGTCTGAAGCTCCAGGTGTGCTGAATGCCAAACGTATAACAACCTTTCCCATAGTAGGGATGGAGATTCAGCCCCGTGTTTTCCACTTGCACTTTATCACGAGATGTAGAAGAGGTTGTTAGTCTTGGCTGGTTTTGAAACAAAGTTCATTGAAACTGGACAAGTTCAGAAATTAATAAGGAAAACAATTTTTTCAGTTGTCTTTGTTTCTATTGTCAGCCTAATTTCTGTAGAAGGCCATGCTAAAGTATCAGGCTAGTCTGATGGTCTGCCTGTGTTAAGTTCTGTGGAGTATTTCATCCTATTTTTGGCAACGTGCTCCTTCTTTAATCGACTTTGTCACTGCTGCATACCTGCTGTTGAAAGCTTAAAACACTATTTCCATCATGAACTTCTAGGATGCTGTAAATGATTTGTGTAATTATGTGTTGAAAATTATTATTTCTTCCTTTTACAGGAGGGAGACTTTCTGATTTTAGACTTCTTTCTCTATTGTAACTCACAGAATTCAAATAAATAAAAAAAATACAATTCAATTATTATTTGCCTGTAGGCTTTTTTGATTAGTACTCTTGAAATTGAGGCCACATCAGCCAGAGGGAAGGAAAGCAGTGATCTAAAAATGGAGCTGGGGGTACTAGAGTGGAGTTTATGTGTGTTCTTGACAGAGAACAATACTTCTTTTCCATCCTATGTTTGATACTCCTTGTGGGAAAGTCAAAGATTACTTTAGCCACTGTTAGTGTTTTAAAGAAAGGCGCAGTGTCCTACTCACTCTTCTGAATTTTGCCGGTTAATCTGCCTGTTTCTGTTAGCGTAGGTTGTAATATGACACGTGCAAGTTAAATGAAACAAGTAACAAAAAACAAACGTGACTTTGGAAAAATAAAATCTCTTACTGAATAACATGTGAACTGAGAATATCGTGTCTTTTTTGTATCAGACGCAGCTCCGAAACCAGCTCATTCGTGAACTAATGCACCCAATTTTGAGTGGAGAACTTCAGCCACAGGCTGTTCCCAGTGAAGACAGTTCACTTTTGAGCACAGCTTCCAACAGTTTGGTGGCAGATCATCTACAGAGAAGTGGCTACGAGTATTCACTTTCTGTTTTCTTTTCAGAAAGTGGATTAGAGAAGAAGAAGGTAAGCGTGGTAACTTACCTCTTCTAGGAGCTTTGCTTTCTGGGACTTGTCGTATTCTAACAGAATTGAAAATACTAAAAAAAAAAAATCCCCTTTTGTGGTAGTGAAGTACGAACCTAATTTCTGATGATCTCTGTAACAGATTTCATTGTTTGGGGCTGTTTTCACAAATACTTTAAATTGGCAGTTAGCAGAAGGTGCTGCTCTGGACAGACACAGCACAAACCTCTCTTAACCTTGCGCTTGCTTCCCCCATCACCGCAGTGGGGCATGACTGTTGGTGAGGCTGCGTGACAGCGCTCTCGGCGAGCTGATCCTGATTAAAGGCAGCCTCTTGTTTGACCAGTTCCCCAAAAGCATGATTCGTGGTCAGTGAAAGCTCCTCTGACTACAGGCTGCCCTCCCTTTGTTTCTCTGTGTGACAGGTCATGAAGTTTCTAACTGAAAATGAGTTTTTTGACCGAGTGAGAGGTTAGTTGTCACTCAGGTTAGTGAGCTGATCTGATTCATGTGATAAATCAAGAAAAGAGGCAAGGGAAGTAGCAAGTGTGTATTCAGGGTGAGGAGGAAACAAAACTATCTTTTCACAGCTTGAGTTGATCGTGAAACTGCATGCTGGCTGCTGTGCATCTTAGGTAGTAGAGAGAAGTAAACGTACTAGTAGCATAGCAGGCCTCTGAAAATACTTTTACAAGGTGATAAATGGATCTTTCTTGAATGGAAAATATGCTACAATTGTAAAATAGTGCCTATTACATATTTGAGGTTATTTTAAATTAGTTAATCTTTCTAGCTTATATCTTTTTTTTTTCCCCCCTAAAGCTGTGGACTATGCAAGATCTTCTTCAATTAATGAGGATCAATCCAAAATCCAGTCTTTATAAATCACTGGTAAAGTTATTTTAATTTTGAAAATAAGCTTTAATTGCAGTTGTGATAAAACAGACTGGCTAAAACATCTTTTGTTTCTTACAGACTTCAGGAACTCAGAAAGAAAATAAAGGTACACGATGTTTATATATGGTGCCTACGAGGATGATTGTATCAGCTTCATTTTTATTAAGAAGCGAGCAATAGAGATTTTAATTTCTTGAGTGTATATTGGTATGGAACAATACAGATTCCGTGAGATTTTGAAACTTGTGGTACACCGGGATGATGAATATTGTGTTTCAGGATTATCCAACTTCTATTTGTGGTGTGGATTAAGTGCTAGCATTTACCTACAAAATAAATTACTTGAACATTAGAAATATGAAAAAACCCTGTAATTGGATGTTAAATATAAGGCTCTCTGGAAGCTTTTCACGCTAACTGCATCAAACTCACATTTTGGGTTGTGACTATAACTGACTGTATTAGCTTGCATAACGTTCTTCAAAAACTAGTTAAAGATTTAAATGACTTTCCTTTGGTTTATATCAGAAATAATTCTCGTGTCTGTGTGATGAAACCTGGCTATATTGTATTGCCTAAAGGAGCTTGATCTTCAGAAACTCTTGTTGCCTAATGACCTCATAATTAAAGTAGTAGTAATCTGCTTTCTCAAAACGTCAAAGATACATGGATAAAAGGAAAAGTTGCTAAAGGACTGCTTGTGCAGAATGAGATAGACTGGGTTATACTTACAATAAATTCTTGATAGTTTACTGGTATTGTTTTTTACTTAAATACTTGATACTTTCATAAATCAGGGAAGTTTTCTTGTACAGTGAAAATTACGTCATTAATTAATAGGCTCAAATTCAGTTTTGGTATGAAATCAGAACTCACTAATATATTGGATCTTGATAGGTTTTCTTATGCAGATTTTAATCGGACTTACAGAGCATCATCTAAGTAAGGAAACTCAGGACACAGAAACTCAAACAATCTCGGTGCCACCTTACAGAGAATCTCTTGGTAAGTGCAACCTCTGCAAGGAAGTCTTCCCCAGATATTTTCATATTGGTGAATGGTATGGATTAAAAAAGTTGTATGAATGGTGTTCATTCATCACTTACTCAGATGCAGCCTAGGGTAATAATAAGTAAAGGTTATACCTATCACTAGTACATTGATTTTCTAACCTTTCTTAAAATAAGGCAAAAGTTCTGTTACAGTTATTATTATTTGGTTTTGATCACTCGGATGTTTTCTTGGGCATCTAGCTAAGAGCTATAACAAACTGTGTGTGTTACGTGCCGAAATATGTTCTGGAAAAGATAGTTGTAAATGCATGCCTTGCTGCTCTTTCTACAGTAGTGTCTCAGTGAAATTAAGGCGTAGACTGGAAGTTCTTGAAGTATAATATGCATGTTACTAGTAATGCGAAAATGCCGAAAGTTGCATGCAAAAGAAAATTCCTGTCCATCGACAATTAAGAGGATGTATGACTGTGTAATACCACAGGTAGTGCTTAAACAATGAAGTGCCTCCTCCCAGGTATATGTTGCGTGGTGTAAAGCTGATAAATAGCATTTCTGTGCTGCCTCTGCTTTTGTACCACACTGCTCTCTCTATGACGGTGCCACTTGGGTAAACTGAGGACAGAGACACAGGGCCCTGCAGTCTTCAAAAGGCTGGCTGTGGGGACTGCTTTGAAATTTTGATGGATATGTTGCTCTTTTTGTAGCTGAGAAGCTTCAGCTGATTGATGAACAGTTCGCAGACTTTTATCCCCAGCAATACCAATCTTTAGAAGTAAAACTTTGTGAATATAGAAAAGAAATAGAGAAGCAGCTTCAAGCAGAAATGAGTCAAAAGGTATGACTTTGGCCATTGAATTGGTACAAGAACTGTTTCTTATTTTGATTGCTTTAATTTGGCAAATTTTATTTGCTCTTTGATTATTTTGTTTTATGGAGAAGTGTTTATTCTGCTTAACTGTACTATTCATTTTCCTTCCCAGTTAAGATTTTGAAGCTTGAATTTCAATAGAATGAATAGCAACTGAGACGTGTGAATTGCTGCTGAGCAGTTTGACAGATAGTAATTTTAAATACTGATGAGAATTTGTGTACTTTTTCAAAACATTACACATAAACACTAAAATCATAACATACAATATTATTAATTATTACCAGTTTTTTTTCTATAATTGAAGACAGCTCTCGGAGAATTTTCCTTCTTTTTGTGAATAAAATTAGATTATTTGTTCTGTCACATAATCCCCATGCCTGAATAATGGAGCAGAGAGAATATACTGCAGTTCATTTAAATATGTGTTCTTTTTTCTATGAATTTCTGTTAAGATCAGTCGTTTATTTGGATTTAAAAATAGTAATCTGATAATAAGTTAAAAATCTTAGACACAGTTTTAAAGGCATTCATCTGCATACAAACTGTTCGAGGAAATGAGTCATATTTATTCAGCTAGACAAGTAGAAGGACAGAGAGTTAAAACTCCCAGTGTATTTTACCTTCATTTTTCATTTAGTCTGCATTCCCCAATAGTGGAATAATTTCCCCATACATCTTTTTAGTACATAAAACATAAATGTTTGTTGTTAAGTTTGTCTCGGTTTAAGCAAAGCAGTTGCAAGAAAGGAGATTGGAATCTTAAAACAGTTAGAAATCACTTCTAAATTCAATTAACTTTACATGGATTCCTTAGCAATGTGATGTGAATTCCTATAAGACACTTCTAAACCAATTTGTGTATGTACAAGTCATGCTATACTGTCTCACCATTTCTTTAATTTTTTACAAAATTTTTGCCCACAGACCTCAATTCTTTGATCACACATTCCTACTGTGTTTTTTCCCATCTTTAACATTGCTTTCTCTAGTCTCACAATTTTTCTGTCATTCCCTTTTTATTCTTTTTCTCATTTCTTCTCACACTTTTTGTCTTGTATTTGCTTTACACTTTCTTTCAAATCTTTATAATTCTGTATAACCCAACTTGCTCTCGCACTTCACACGCTGTGAGGCGTGTTCCCTACGAGTCTTCTGTGCAGATGCAAGAAGCACACTTTCCTGTTAACACATATTTACTTTTTTTTTTCCAGTTGCACTAAAAACTCTGTGAATGGAGACTTCTGTTTCCATAACCCTCTTTACATGGAGTTACATGTTCTGCATTTTTTTGCGTTTGGCACTTTCTTTTTGTGTCCAGTGGAATTTCTGTTGTTCCTTAGAGATTTGGGATGGGTCTACTTCTGCCTTTTCTTGCGTCTCCAGTCTAAAGTGGTTCTTTGGGAAACAGTGTCAGTGAAGGAATTAAAGAGTGTGGCCGTTCCTTAACTGTAAGCAAATTATTGCTCCTGCAGTGTGTTTTTCTTCATAGGCCTCTGCTTTGTCTAAAGCTATTAGTTTTGGGATGCCAGATAAATACATGAAACCCATATGAGACCCACAAACAGTACGTGCTGCTAAGATGCTTTTATCACAGTTAGGTATTTTCATCGAATTAGCTTTCTTAGCAAGAATTTCTAGTTGGGTTTTAGAATTGTCTGAGGATGGATTTTCTTTGTCAGTTTGATGATGGCCCTACTTAACTCTCTCGTCTTCCGGTATTTAAAAGCTAGAACATTTTAAAGAAGTTGAAATAGCAAAGATTAAAATGGAGGAGAAAGCACAAACCCAGAAAGAAATCTCTGAACTGCGTCATGAGTTAGAGAAGACACATCAAGCAAAGTCTGAAGCCTTGATTTCTCGTGAAAAGAATGCTATTGAGAGGCTTCAAAAGCAACAAGAGGTAAAGTTTCAAATGATTTTTGCTAATGTAGACAAAATGATCTAGTGAGTTGGTTAAACTGTTCTTTTGTCTTTGGGAGATTTACCTTCAGATCTTACTTGCCTTATGAGCGAAAACTTTGAATTTACTTCTGTTCTCATAACTAAGTGAAGACTTTTGGCAACTGCAAGAATGGGTATGGATAAATATCTAAGCAGAGTTGTCTAGAAAAGGAACAGTTCTGCAAGCTAGACTTGAAAGATTTAAATGTAATAAATACTTTTAAATATCTTTTAATAACTGATGAATTCAAGTCACTGAGATTTCTTGAACAAAGTTGAACGTAGCTTTTAGTTACACTATAAATTCTTTCAGTTGCTAAGAAGGACTCTAAATGGAACATACAGTTTGTGTGGTACAGATATGCCAGTTCTCTATGTCATATGTTGAATATTGTTAATAGCCACTGTCTTGATTGTAAGCAACTATCATTTCATTTCTTTTTTTGTTGATGAGTTACTCCTTTGTGCTGTTAACTCTTGGTGTTTTGCCAGCATAGGCACTGTTACTGCAGCACACAGTAATTAATATACAGTTCTGAATTGCTTCTCCCAGTCTTTATTACTTCTCAGTTTTTGGAATAATGGCTTGCTTGCTGTCCTGTTGCCTGTTTGCCTAGCGACACGCTGGCTGGCAGCAGTAGACCTTCCTGTCCAAATAATAGTCACCCACAAATGCTAACCACATTTTTGTGCTGGTGTTGTGAGATTGGGTTTTTGTGTGTTTTTTGGGAGGTGAGATTTTTTGTTCTTTTTGGGGATTTTGGTTTTGGGGATGTTTTTACCCCCTGAGAGCATGTGATGTTGGTTAACGAAGCAATCATACAGGTCACAATGCAGATTATATGTAACCATCTCCACTGTTGACCTCCTTCTGATCTGAAAATTAAATGTTGTATCACTATGGTCCATTGAAGCTTACAAGAAAACCATCTTTTTTTATGCTACAAGTCCTTTTCTGTGGGCATGAAATTAATTCAGTAATTAAAAAAAAAGAGACAACTAGATCAACATATCCATCAAGTATTGTTTGTGAATCTTGGGTTGTTCTTGTCAGCTTCTGCACTCACTGAAAATTACATGCTACATTTACCTGGGAACTCTTTTAACAGAGATCAGGAGCTTTACTGAGTTGGAGTATATTTACTTTAAAGGTAGAAGGTCATTTAAGCCTTTACTAAAATAACTTTATGCCCAGGAAACGGGGCTTGACAAACTGCTCTGTTTTGAACCAGGTACAGCAGCTGAGTCGTTGAGCAGTGTCAAGTGCACAACTTGCCAATTTGATATGGGCACCTGTACAGCGAAAGAGTAATTTTCTTCTTCTTAGGCAATTATTTCTTTGGAGATAAATAATGCCTTGTGTGCTTAAGGACAGGAAGAGCTATTTTTTATTAATAAGAAGATATGTGACTTTTGGTATTGGCATGTTCATCCCTTAGAGAATCCCGTTTACAGTTTGTTTGATTTCAGTGAGTTAAACTGCAAAATCCGAAAGACTGCTGTTTGACTCAGGTTCAGTTTTAAGTGATATTTTTTGGCATCTGTTTTTCCAATTTTATTTTTATGAAGAACCTACAAAACTATTGTTTATTAAAAAACCAGATGTGTGAATGTGCTTATTCTGTAGTCTTTTTAAAACAATTTTTCCTTCTACATAAGTTTTAATCAGTGCTATTTCTTAAAAAGAAAAATGTTTACAGGTGGCCAGTAGTGACAATTTTACTCAGAGTAAAAGGAGAACGGGAGTAAAGAACAACTACAGTTGATTCAGAACATTATTTCAAATTATGACTGTGTAAATAATACTGATTATTAAGACCAATTACTGAAGAAGATCCTTGAAAGTCTGAACATGTTAAAGAGTAGATACCTGTATGAAGTGTGAAGTAAACCTATAGATAATATTTTGTGATTCAGATAGAGGCAAAGGAAATATATGCTCAGAGACAAAATCTCCTGAAAGATATTGAAGTCATAAGGACCAGAGAGGCGGAACTGAAGCAAAGAATTGAGGCATTTGAAGTGTAAGTTGCTGGAGGGCATATACAATATGATGTTATTGTCCTTTTTCTGGGAAGCAGGCTTCAAGATGTTGCAGCTTCTATGACATTGAAATAGGTTATATATCCCGGAAGTTGTGTTTCACATTTTGCCAAGTATTGTACACTGTCTGTATTAGCAGGGATACCTCATCCAAAAAGTCATTTTGTTGTGTTTTGTTTTTTTTCCTGCACCTCCTCATCCAACCAAAGCAATGCAGCATCAGTTTGGAGGCAAGGAGCCAAATGTTTGCTTTGACGTGCTTAATTTTTTTTTAAAAAAACAAACAAACCTGAAACAGCACAGGCTATAATCCTAACACTCCTGAAGCATGTGTCTGGTATTTTGTTTCTTTAGTCTTGTTGGAGTTTTGTTTGACTTGGTCTTAGTAATATTAGTTTTCTTTGGTTAAATAATAAAAAGAAAAACCTAATAAACCATTTCTAGCCAGATTTTTAATAGTAGTTTATGTCATTACTATATAAACTCTTTTTTACAGTGAAGCGAGTATCCTGCTAACAAAAACTTGGTGTTTTTAACAAGCCAGCAGAGGGTGCTGTTAGAGTAGCATGCTCAGCACTGTCTCCTCTAAAGGCTTTCTGGTGTGGGAAACTGAGCCAGGGTTAACCCGGGATAGCTGCATAATTGATTGGTACTGGATTTTAAATGGGGCAATTTAGTTTGTGTCACATGTCCTTGTTCGTAATGAATTACAGTGACAGATTCTGATGATTATTTTGAATTGCTACAGTGTTCCAAGCAAGTACATTACCCTTTGATGCCTCTAAATGTTATTTGAAAACAAGAACAAAACCTGAAGTTTTGCCTTTGTAACTGGTCATTGTCTGTATATTCACGGGTATTTCAGCACTCAGAAACTTCAGGAAGAGAAAAATAAAGCTGTTGATGATGCGCTTCGACGTCGGGAAGTTGCTGTGAAGAACACAGAGGAGACATATGACCAAATGTTGAAGACAGAACTCTTAAAGTAAATTTTTCTTTTGTTTCTAATAGGATGACACATGACACTACTTCCTCTGAAAACAGGGTAACGAAGTCTATAGGGTTTCTTTTGAAGAGTGCAACAAAGCATGGACTTTGCAAATGTGCACTCGTTTTTTTGTTTTAATTAGCTTGAATTCTTTACATTATTGCTTAGCTCTTTGCAAGAAAGACAAAATATTCTGTTAGGTTCAGGAAAACCTTTTAGTAGAAAATTCTTTTTTTTTTGTTATAGGTTATATTATTGTTGTAGTTTAAATTCTGTGTTGTTATCAGGGGAAGAGATGTGATGTTAGTTGTATGCTTAGACAAGAGGATGTGAAGCAGTATTACCCATTTCATTTTAACTGTGATTAAAAGAGCTGGCCATTTTACAAGTGCAGAAAAGGCATAGAGGGGAAATCAGCGTTAAAGAGATGTTACAGGTTTCTTGGAAAAAGGATGAGAGGCACACTAGCCCATTGTACAGGTAGACTCTTACCTTTGCCTCTGCCCATTTTTGGAGAGGGATTCCATTGATATAGATCACCCTTTTTTATTGACTACTATCTGCTTGAACATGGTTTCAAAGAATTTGCTTAGAAATGCTCTTTGAAAGCATGAGACGTCATCTGTGACTACTTTTGAGGTGCTGCCCTGGATATATGCTAACTTTTGCAGTTCTGTTTTCTTGGAGCACCTTGATCAATGGAAGAGTTGCTTGATGCTTCGGTGCCAGCACGTGCTCTCAAGGCATTATTACTCAGGGGTGTTTGATGGCCGGAATCAGTCTTCCAGTTACGCCTATAAACCAAATGACTGGTGTATCATACTTTTTATTGCAAGCCGGTGAACAATAAGTATTATCTGTGTTCACGTGTCTTTATTTAAATCAGAGGAAAGATGGAAGAAATAGATTTTGATAAGGATAATTCCTCTGCTGAAACTGAGTAGATCTGAGGGTTTTGTCAAACAACAGTGAAACAGAACTAACTGACCCACCTTGGTATCTTACTTTGTCTAGTCCATACCACCTCGTTACAAATAATGCATGTAAAGTGCTTTTGGTTTATGAGGAGAATCAAATTGTTTTAAGAATGAACTGCTGCTTAGCTTATTTTATCAACACACAAAATATTTTAGACATGTTGCAAATGATCAGAAAGGTAAAATCTGTATCCTTTTGTCCCAAATCCTTGATGAAGAGTAGCAAAGAGCTACTCTTTATTGTATAGAAATAATAACGCTTGTTAGAAAAGGAATCTTCTTTTTATTTCAGCAGTAAACATTAAATGCCATGATTGGGAGAAGGATCTGAGTGGTCTGGACCATTTGCAAATTGCAGGAGGACGGATATGGCAAAATCTGAAAACATTCATAATCCTATAATCTATGTCCCAGTCATGCAAAATGCTGAGCTTTCTTAGCTCCTGTAAATTTCAGTAAAACCAGATGGTAAAGTTGGGTGACTGTTGGGCTGTGAAGAGTTGTGTACCTGGGCAGTGCTCTGCATCTCACTGGTGGTCGAGGAGCAGAGATCTTTTGGGGCAGTACGGGGACCTGGCCTGCCCAGTGCCTTCGTCCAGGATCTGGATGCTGGCACAGGGCATGCTCACCAACTTTGAACGTGAGGCTTCATTAAGGGGAGTGGCTTCCCCAACAAATGTCAGAGCTTCAGTTCAGGCTTTGACAAACGTGGAGATTGTGCCAACATAAATCTTATGAATTTTAACAAGGAGATCAGCAAAGCTCTGCGCTTGGGGTGGAATATCCCTACGAAGTAGTATAAATGGGGGAAAGGAGTTGACTGCAGAGCTGCGTTTCTGAAGAGGACGTGGGAGTTACAGCGAGTGCCAGGCTGACCATGAGCCAGCAGCAGGCTCTGGCAAGTGAGGCCAGAGCCTCACCATGTGTGACATTAGTGGCACACATCCCCTTGGCCAATGGGCTGAGGGAAGTTATTATCCCCCTGAGGTATTGGTGAGGGCGATGCTAGTAGTACTGTGCCAGGTTTGGGTTCCCCAATTCCAGAAAGTCATGAAGAAACCAGAGAGGGCCTAATAAACGTCTGTCAGGATAGTCAAATGTGACCTCTGAGTTCATGTGGCAGGGGGCATAAATTGTGGCTTGGGAGGTTCAGCTTGTAAATGAGAGAGAAAAAAGTTTACTGAGAGGGTAGTGCAGCGCTGGCACAGGTCATCCAGGGAGCTGGTGGAATATGCATCCTTTGAGGTTTTCAAGACTTGGCTACAAAGAACCACAGCTGACCTACTCTAGAGTTTTCAGTAGCCTTGCTTTTTGGGCAGGTGGTTGAATGAGGTGATTGCCAGGGGCCTTCCCAACCATTTCAGTGGCTCTGCAATAACTAATTTTGTCAATAAATAATCATGTGATCATAGTTTAGTCTGGGAGAGACTGGAATTTATGCAAATGCATGTGTCCGAGTGCACGTGCATTCTTTGGGAATACATACTGCTTTTTACTTCTAGATACCAGCTTGAATTAAAAGAAGAATACATAGCCAGAACCAATAAAGTTACTGAAGATGAGAAAAAAAATAAAGGTAACCATCTGTCTGAGGCTAATTATGTAGCTGCTTATCTCTAATAGTTGGCAAAACACTATTGTTACTAACCAGTCACGGTGTTCAGTAGGAGTGGTGTAAGTGACAGAAAAGCCATCAAAATAGATTTTTTTGAAAACATGTAGCAGGATCCATTGACAGGTCAGCAAGTCCTTGCTGTTCAGAATGCAGTGGGACCCACAAGCTGCTGCTTTGCACAGAATCTGCAGAGCGTTTTGCTTCTTGGTTTCCTGTCTCCTTCTGAAGTCCTACTAGCTCATTCATTCTCTAATTGAACTCTGGTACAGTCTGGTACCATACCTTTGAATGCTTGCCAGTTTCTACATTTGTTACACACAAGATGTTTAATTGGAGCTTGAGCAAGAGAGCTGGGACAGATAACATGTTTAGACTTCTAAGTGAAAGGCATGTGAAAGAAATTGTATATCACATGCATACGAATTTGATTTACTTAATTCCAAAGGAGTGTATGTGTGTATATGTATGCACAGTGTGATTGACTTAGTTTTGAAGAAGTGTGTATAACATTCAGTCGTTTTTATGTCTTGAATTAAATTGAATGTTGGGTTTAGCAGCTTAAACTGTTGGTACAGTAATACTCTACTAATTTTAATTCAGCATTTGTAATCCTCTCTGTAGAGAAAGCTATGCTTTTGCATGAAGAAGCTATTGCTGTTAATTCGAAAAAGGAGGAACTCAAGCAAGCCATATCACGCACGAAGGAGCTTGAGGTAATTGTAAACATGAATTTAGATATACTGTATTCTAATTAGTGTATTTGAGGTACATTTAAAAAAAATGTGAAATGAAAATAATTGTTAAGTAGTACAGCAGTTCATAAGCTTCTAAATTGTTCTTTATCTGCAGCTGGATTTGGAGTCAGTGAAGGCCCAGGTTCTGTTGGTGAATAAACAGAATCAATCATTGACAGAAAAACTGAAAGAGGTATCAGACTATCCTTTGCTAAAGGAGGAGAAATTGGAGCTCCAAGTGCAGAATAAACTACTTAGGCAACAGTTGGATGAGACTCGCAGTGAGAACCAGCATCTTCGAGACAGTCAGTGTGAATGATTTAGTAATTTTCTTGTTTGTGTTTC
>NW_009693618.1:14088-25828 GCF_000703405.1 Apaloderma vittatum
TTAGAAATAAATTTTTATTAAAATACATGGATTATGTTTACTAGCAGTTTGCATTATACATCAACTAACATTTGTGTAAAGTAGAGCAGTACTTGATATTGTAGGTTTATTTTCCCTAATATGTCTGTATAGTAGAAATCCTATTATGGTAGAAAAAAATAGAAAATCCTTCTATAGTACAATTAAGTGGTAGCTATAATAATATGAAGAATATCCTTTTCATTCTTGGAAAAAAGCAGTGCAGTATGGTTAATAACAGTAAAAGAACACTGCATTATTATTTTTAAGAACTCGATTGACTATAATTATAAAATGCCAAGTGCTTTAATGTGCATTTGAGTTTACGGGAGAGTGGAGATGTACACCCAGTTATGTAAAGTAAGGATACGTATTCTTCTTCCAGAATAGGGCAGGCTGAGCCTAGTTCTTAGATGACTATGCCAACAAAAATTTCAGTCCTTTGCAAAAGGAAGAAAAAAAATCCCTGAGTACTTTCCTAAAAACAAAGCAGCTTTGCATTTTAAGGGATATTACACAGTAAAGTGCACTCTTGCTACTCTGTGGCTGAGTGTCCAGTATTTCTCTTTCTGGGTAGAGCTGTCCCAGCCCTCAGCAGAGCACCTGGCCTGCCAAGTGGAGCTGAGAAGAGTGGAACATTGTAGGAAGCTGGCACTGGATGAATTTGAAAGTCATAGGCAGATTTTGGAAAAGCAACTACAAAGTGAGGTAAATTCTGAATAATCTGAATCCCTTCTTCTTTCTCTCTTGTTCATGTTTATCTGTGTACCTTTGCAGGCTATTTAGTGCATAGTTACGGGGATTGTACCCTGCGTATTTTGCTCTAACCAACTCTAAAGAAAAGAACACAACACTGAAAAAAACAACCAAAAAACCCCCCAACCCAAAATAACCAAAGTAAATCTTTCCAGGTCATTAAGTTGTCAGTTCTGACTTTGAGTAGGATACTAGGTACCCATGATTTGACTGGACCTAGAAAATATTTAGAAACAAGCATTCAACTGGCTGAGACTACTCTTTTTTTTTTTTTTAATTGTGCTGATTTTGGTTTCTTTTTTGATCTCCTGTAGGTTGAGCGTTGTGCCCAGTTGAAGACCCAGCTGTTGGACTCCGAAGCTACTGTCAGGAAGTTGAATGTGCAGGTTGAAGAACTGAAACTGCGGCTGAAACAAACACAGGCAGGTTTGTATCTTACACCAGTGCAGTCCTTTATGAAGTTCATGTACTTAACAGGTGTAAGAATTTCCCAAAGCTTCAAATAGTTGCAGTTGCATAGAATTAATATGCCACCAGTTAGTAGATTTCAATTTTAAAATCAAAAGCCATTTAAATGCCCAGTTTAAAATGCAGACTCATTACAACTTCCCTTTGGGAAAAAAAAGATACAGAAGAAAGGGAGAACATTGCTCCCTGAATATTTATGTGTTTTTATTGTCTGTTTTTCTTCACTGTGAAGACATTAATGGTGAAGACATTAATGGTTGGTGGTAATATAGTCACTGTTTTCCAGGAGGCAAGTTGTGTTTTAATGCATTTTGATTCTCGAATGTTCATAATAAGAATAATCAATTTGAAATTGTATTACATACCTTGCTAATTTAAATCTAACTTTTAAACCGTTGTTGTCAGGGCTGATAACTTATGCACCTTGTATGGGTGGTAGAGAGGCATTTGCATAAAACAATTTAGTCTGCTAAAGAAAGGTAGTTCTAAATATGGCTGTCTGTCAAATTGCTAATACCAAGTATGATAAAGTAAAAAGTTTTGGCATGTATATTTAATCTAAAAATATAGAATTGAGTTCTGCAATGCTTGTACTTACATGCAGCATGTGTTGCACCATAGTTCAGTGTATGCAATACTTTATATTATTCACTAGATCAGTGATCAAACTAGATTTAAATGCCATGTTTTACTGTCTCATTATTGTCTCCCTCTCTCAGTCTGCTGTCACTCACTGTCTTTTGCTGTCATTTAGCACTGGAAAATGAAATCTATCGGAATCCAAAGCCTTCACTTGTCGATCGCTCTGTCCTTGACTTCACCAGTGACCGAATCGTACCTCACGATGTTTACGTGGATAGCGCGTTCCTCAAGAATCTGGTTATGGCCGATGTGATGAAGGTGAATGCTATGCCAAGGGTTGGCTGTCGTCAGCAGCTACAGCCACGCACTGCTTCTCCGGATTCTGACCTGGAGTGCGTGGCGCTAACCCGTGCTAGAATAAAGGAGCTGGAACAAGAGGCAGAGTATTTGGAAGAAGCCTACAGGAGCTATCAACACAGAATCATGCAGGACATGGCCACAAGCAAAACACCGAGGAAGACACAGTCTCCTTTACTTCTTCAGTGTGCTGGTAGTAGACTCCCCCTGACTACCCAGCATGAACTTCTAGAGGATAATCCCAGCTCCCAGCATTCCCCCCTGAGCAGTCCAAGAGGTGAAAAATATGGCAAAACAACTGGGCAGGTTGATGCCTTTCAAAATCCCTTAACTCCGCCACTGCTCAGAGGAGCACCTTCAAGACGCCTTTCTTCTACTCCTGTTTCCAAACTGGAAAGAGAGCTCAGTAACAAGAAGATTTCAGATGGTAGGTCACAATTGTCAATGTTTCGCAACGTTGGGGTTTTGCTTCTTGTTCCTCTTGTGCAATGGGAAGAGAAAGATTTAGTGGTGATACTCTGACTCTTGTTATTTGCTAAGAGGCTGGAGAAGTTGGAGGAAAAATACGCTAGCTGCTTGGAGTATTGCTTCTTTGGAGAAACAAGCAGGGAGCAGTACTTTGAGCATGGCTGAACGTACTTAGTTAAGATAGCTTTAAAGAGAAGATTATGCCCTATAATCCACTCCAGATGTAACCTTACGATATGCAGGATTTCATTCAAGTGTTGCTATAATGTATAGCTGCTTTGCAGCGTTCATTGTCATTTCCTAATTTTAATAATCCTCTCTGAATTCCTGTCCTTTCACTTAGCTGTTGCAGTTAACGTGTGCAGCAGAAAACTGCTTTGTCTGACTTCTCTTAAATTGAGTTTTCCAGTCTGAAAGGTCCACATTTGCTTTTGTTTGTTCTTTTTGCTATGACATCTTTATCAGAGCAGTTTTGAGGGGGAGGTGATTAGTGTTTGGTCATGAGTGGAAAATTGTCATTTTCTACTAATTTTACAGCATCTATGGGCTGTTTTTGTTTGGTCTTTTTTTTAAGAGCTAGTACTCAGAAAAGCAAGCAAGATAGAAAAGAATTGAAAAATTTAAAAACATTATGTTTTTTCAAATCTGCAGTGCATCTGCTCCTTGAGTCATGTGATTCTTGTCACCCTAGCTCAAGGTGGATTTAATAAGATGAAAAAGAGATGGTAACATAGAAAAGATAATGATCAGCTTCTTCATGAAGGAATGTGAAATACAAGAAGGGCAGCTTAGTTTGGAAAAGAGCTGGCTGAGGTGGGCTGTGGGAAGTATGGAAAGCAGTTGGGTGATCTGTAAAAGGTGTAAAGGAATCCATTAATCACTGCTTCAGATACCCCAGAATTCTGTGAAATTGAAAGGAAAGAGAAGGAATTACTGTTTCATACCAAGAGTGAGTTGTGGAATTTATTGCTTCTGTGGCCACAAATACAGATACAAGAATAAAGCTTCCCTGTCAGGAGGACCCAAAAAAGTATTGATTGATGAAAGATTGGGGTGGGTGTTGCCAGAAGTAAGATGTAAGTATTCTTCTTTATGAATTTTAGTTCGGTTTTGTTTAGTAATGGTCACTGTGAGAAACAGGTTACAAAGAGTTTGATCTCTCGTGGCTGTCCCTGTGTTTCTGTGTGTAGAATATGATGCTCTGTTACTGAAAACATTTGAAAAATTGATCTTCCAAAGAAGTCTTTTACGTTACAAGTTTCCTCTGTCACCTTCTGTATGAGGTGTTTACAGACCATTTGTTTAATACTGCACACACACAAAATCTTTCACAAGAGTAGGTTTTGCTTCTGAAATTAGGAAATGTAAAAATTAAAGCTGCCTGCATAACCTTAACAATCCTTCTAGTCTTTGTACCTGTCAGAAGCTGGGTCCATGGTGGCTCTTTTTTTTCCATTGAACCTCTTGCATAATGCACGAGACTGACTTGTTCTAGAGAGGGATAAGAGTTGAATAACAAAGGAGGGCATTACCTGCCTTAGGTATTACAGAAATTAAGTGATATGTACTGTAGGAAACCAGGTTGCAGCTAGATGATACATTCTCAAAGTGAGCTGATGTGACACTTGCCCCAGTAAGCATGGTAGCTTCAGTGTTAAAGTGCTGTAGAGTGATTTATCTGCTTCCAGTTAGCCTGCTTCCCCACTGATACGGCATCTCTATTTCAAGAGTCATCTGAGAAAGAGTGCTTTTATATTGGTATGTATGTTCTCTTTTGTGCTAGAGATGGCTGAAGCACCAGACATGCTTTTGCAGCTTCTGGAAGCTTCCATGGAGCTTTTCAGAACTGTTGAAAACGTGAGTCTGAAGAGCTCAGAATGAATTTTAAGAGGTAAAAGATACCATGGACATGAGTCTTTAGATTTGTTTTTCCTTCAAATGGCGCATACCTCAGTGATAACTGCAGCTCAGTTGTCAGCACATGTCTTTGAAGGATGAAAGGAAGAAGCGCGTCCTCCTGCAGAATACTTACAGTTGGCAGATCTAACAGCTTTTTTTACTGCATAATCCGTCAGTGGGAGGGTATGTGGTTTTCTCTCTTCCTTTAAATTAGCTCATGTATTTGACTGTTTCCTTCCCAAGCCCATGCATGTTGAGCATCTTTCAGACTTTGGCTTTCTAATGGGAAGGAGTAAGCCCATTTCTTTGAGCAACTAAAAGTAGGACAGGATCCTTTTCTGTTTTCCACCGCTTACTGTCTCCAATCTCTGTGCAGTAACATGAATCAAGAACTAGTTACTGAGAAAAAAATTCTGATTGCTGTTGGACCCATGCTCCCTGTTACTTCATCAGTACTTTTCACCTTGATCATTACTTGACCAAACTTCGTATCTTCTGATGAGAAAGAGCAATATTAGTGGGTCTTGCAGACAGCATACTGTAAGCCAAAGACCTCAGCCATTTTTTCTTTTAGGAGAGGATCACTTAAGTTCAATCCTAGGTAATTTCTACCTGATAGTAGGTTGTAGTAAATTCCCGTGTGAGATGGCTGGTGTGCTGCCTGTGTCCTGACACGCAGTGTGTCTTACGCTGGGGAGGTATGTGCAGTAAGTGTTATGGGCTGTGTGTGTCCTTTTGTTCTGCGTGTGAAAATTTGACAAGCTTTTTATAAAAGATTGGATGTGGTGGGTGAGATGAGGGTTCCTACCACCACCAGGTACTGCTGTTACATGAGTATGACATAAATGCTGAGTCCTCTAGTGCTCAACTTCCTTAGAGGCTCTTTCTCTGTGCTGTGTGGACATAGGGGCTGTCAGGAGATAAAAATCCACAGTTAACCCCTAATCTGGTACATTCTGCAGTGTGACGTGCGCTATGAACAGGATGCATTTCTCTACAACCACCTGAAAAAACTTCAGGTATGGGAATGTTAATAATGGCATTTCATCTATCTCTTGAGCCAAATTAGCATTGACTACGGTAAAAGGTATTAGGTCAATAATGTGCAGGGAAAAGAATCCAGTACCTGCTTACTGAGTGAATATCGTAGCTTGTGGAAAAATAATAATTCATAGTCCAATGATTAAAGACCTGTGCAGCTGCACAGGAAAGGAAAATTAAGATTGTAAAGCAAAATTTAAACAAAGCACTGGATTTCACAAGTTGAATTAAAAACCTTTTTAAGGATTCTGGGTTTTAACTTTGTTCCTTAGGAAGCTCAGGACTCCTCTAGTCGTACTGTCTGTCTGTTTCCTTCGCTGATAACTTTATAGCTGTTTGTGAGAGGATAAAATCTTTGAAAATCTTCAGTTCATCTCCAATTTTCACAAATCTTTAGAAAATGAAACCTCCACATTAAGTTTCCTAATGAAGAATGGCCTTTGGGAGACCTCAAGCATTGTCTTTTGCTGGCTAGTAAGCACATCTCTAGCTTGAAATCTGGCTGTGTAACTGCTTCCTCTAATGCTCTACAGGGCAGAAATTGTTTGCTGTTTGGCAGAGGGGCTGCAGTCTGTGGGGAGCGTGGACGTGTTGTGTGTAAGTTTATGGGGTGTAAATTTGTGATGGTGAATACTCCTAGAATAGAATTCCCATACAGAGAGGGGGAAAAAACCAAAATACCACAAATCTGAAACAAAACAGTACAAGAAAGTTAGTGTTAAGATCTGGATGGTAGTTGTTCTATAGTGGTGGTGCATGCACAGTCCAATTATGCCTGTGTTGTAAAATCCAGCCCTGTCTGAGAAATGTTAAGACAAGTAACTGACTAATACAAATTGTGGGATTTTTATTCTGCAGACAACAGTGGCTCGTACCTTGCCTCTTCACAGCAGAGTGTTGACCAGGTGCTTTCTCCTATTTCAAAGCCACATCCACTTTCATCTTCTGAATCTGTTCCTTCTTCACCATCCAGCGCTGGCCAGAAAATCAGGTAACATTGTTTGCAAAGCAATGTTTTTAACCTGCTTTGAAAAGAAACATTTATCTAGCTGTTTATGGTTATAGCTGCTTTTGCAGTTAAAGTAAGCCATTAGTTTTATGAGTGTGAACTTTTCTGAAGATGGATAAGGATTTCCGTTCCTGAATATCGTTCATCAAGAGGAACTTTATTACTAAAAAAGCTCACCCCTCTCTCCTCCCAAATCCAAACACCTGTGACAAGTATAAGTTGACATTTTCATCTCTGTTAAATTTGTTCTTCCTTTCAGTGAACTTAACTTTCCAATGTAATAATTTAAACTTCAAGTGCATTGGAAATGTTTGATGAATACAATATTTTTCTGAAAAAACCTACCCAACCAAGTCTTGTTCTATGACGAAGTATAGTTTGATTGATTTATGAAGTGTTCTGTAAAGTGCTAGGCAAAGGACTAAAAAGCCTGGAAGAGTGCATATGTGAGGCATCCTAATCACATGTTGGTTTAATGCAGATGCAGCAAATTGACAAATATCGGTCGCTGCAACTTAGCACAGTTTCTGCTGTTACGGGTATTGACTGATGTTTAGAACTGTGCTTCTCAGCACTTTCACTTTGTGCTACTTCACCCAGTATAAGTGCTACTTCGTTACCTGGTGTGCCTTCCAAGTTAGAAGATGGTTCATTTGTTGTGCGCTGTCACCTCTAAGGCACCCCTGACAGGTACAAGTCATACAAAGTTTAGATGTTCCTGGGCTCAGTAAGGCTGATTTTATTTTGATGTTTTTCATATGGCTGTAGGTATCTCTGTACATATAGCTATAGAGACAACAACTTTTGCCTTTGCCCTTTTTTTGCTTTTCTGCTTTTTGTGTGTCAGTGTTACGACGAATTTCTGAAGGCAAGGTGTGATGTGGATTCTCCTATTTCAAGAGAGCTGCAAATTCTGCAGCACTTGAAATCATAGAATCATTATGGTTGAAAAAGACTTTCAAAATCATCAAGTCCAACCATTATCTAACTGTTCCAGGTCCAGTTCTAAACCATGTACCTGAGCAAATCTATTGTATCAGTGTAAACCTTCTGTTTCATTATATTTCCTTACACAGTAGACCATTTTCAGACAGTGGGACAGCCAAAGGAGAGATTAATTGTTAAGAAATAAGTATTCTATTAAAATGTGTTTTCTGTAAGCTTCCTGAAAATATAACTTGCATGCCTGCATGCCTGTATGTAATATCTATTAAAAAAACCCTTATTTTTTAAACACGTGAGGTGTGAATGTGTACGTCCAAGATATATATGACTTTTCCTGGTGTCCCATAACTTTGAACCTTATTGATAATTAAAAAATTTAGACTGTACACTTTTTTGAGTAAAAATAATGTCTGTGCTGTGTTGCAAATAGGAATGTGAAGGTACTACAGTGGCCAATTAACAGTTACTTGGCATTTCTTATTTACAACGAACCTAGGGGACATCTCATATGAATTACCTGAATGTGAACACATTTTTAGCAGTTTACTGTCATGAGCTCTTTTGAACTTTGACAGTTTGGGTTCCTTTAGCAGGCTTCTGTCCTGACCCATATAAATGTGATCCTGGTAAGACGAACAGGACATCTTGCTGACGTTGTAGACTAATCTGAGAACAAACTTCATTTCAGAAGGCAAAGTTGAGTCTTCAGAAGACTAGACTTCATTTTTTTCAATGACTTGCAATTATTTTTCAAGAAAAAGGTAAAACTACCACCTCATCACCAATTCCTGGCCAAAACAGTGATAATCTGTCACCTTTCCCGTGTCAGGACAGGCCTTTTGCATACGCTTGATGTTCAAAAGATATTGAGGTTATATCTGATGCACTTAAAATCCCTTTATTAAAAAGGCCACTAATTCCTTGAGCAAAGCTCTTTGGTTGTGGTCTCTATTTTCCACATTTGTGACCTGACTGATGACCTTTTGCTGATTGAAGCTCAGAAGTTTCTACTGCTCCTTTGAGAATTTAAATCAAGGCAGTTGCACGTTCTTACTTCATTCATTACAAGCTATAATGCTTACTTTTTTTTTTTCTCTGAAGAGCGTGGTCATATGCCTGTGTAACTGTTTTTAGAATAAGAATCTCCAGTCTCCTTTGCATACAGAAATGAGATGGGTAGCAGAACTTTTTTCGGTTTTTGTTTTTTGGTTTTTTTTTTAAGATCTCTAAGCAAATAAGTAGCTTGGCAAAATTAAACCACATAAAAATGACTTTTCTTTCCTCTATCTCCTATTTCTATGTATGAAATTCTTCTGTCCTTAGTGGTCACTGGTGCCTGCACTCCCCAAAACTGAGAATACTGAATAGATGTCTTCATAGAAAGCTTGAATATTTATGTTTTAGTGTGGATGGTTTTTTGGGGTGGGTTGTGTTGTGGGGTTTTTTTTAAGAAGAGACACTTGGGCTTAACCTGCTAGCCATCATTCCAGATGTGATGAAGAAGGAAGACAACTTGCCTTAGGGCAGCACTAGCAAGCACTTATAGGGCTTTTCTTATTTTGTTTTTAGCAAGTCCTCAATATACATTTAGTGTAGGGAGGGTCTCTTTTGTGTTTAGAGTTAGAGGAGAGACTTTCTGTTCTTGGCCTTGAAAAGAAGCCTTTGGGATGTCTAGGGACTGTGCAGGTATTTCCTTTAAGTGTCTCTCTTCTTTCCCTGCTCGTTCACATTTTCTTCAGTACGTCTCAGATTTCCTGTATTTAGGTGACAAACGATACAAGGCGTAGGTTAAATGCTCTGATACCGTGAGGGCCTGTACTTCTTTGAAGGATGTTGTAGGGTCTGCGCCGCCTGAGGAGTGACCAGTGTGAGCAAGGGGTGTTGGGGAGAACAGGCCAGGGTCTGGGCAGGCCACTGCGGGTGGTACTTGATTTCTTGGGTTCTGTGTGACAAAGCAAGGCTATGAGTTCTCAGTAATTTCCTTGAGCTTGCTGCTTTCCCAAGACATTCCTAAAGGGCAAACAATCTTTGGAGAGTGGTGAAGGTTTTTTTGTGTTTTTTTTTTTAATTTTGTTTTTTCTGCCTTGGACTGTTTTCTGTTATATAAAATATTTGAGAAATGCGTGTGTGGGCTTTTCCAGTTATTTACTCTCATTATTAGGCAAATACCACATCATTGATGTGTATTGTGGAATTAGTTTATGACCTGTAGATTTTAAGTGGCAGTGGGAATTTCTTTGAAAAGAAAATAAAATATGATGCTATAACACCAGTAAGCCATTACATGTTAGACCTCCCTCAGTGGGGAAGAACAATTGCTGCTGTGACTACAGGAGCTCCTTGTTTATTTATGTTTCGAGATATGAGTGGTATGAAGGAAGACAATAAACACACACAGGAAGACTAGAGTGATCAGGCAGATTATTATCGAAACGCTTCGTTTCATTTTGTTTAGTGCCAAAGAAGCTGATTGTGAGGAGTGTTACAAGTTTTAGGATAAAATAGTAATTCTGGACATTAACAAAATAGTTTAGATGGTGGTGGTTGTTTTTTGTTCAAGTTTTAATGGTAATTTTAAGCATAGAATCATAGAATCATTAAGATTGGAAAAGACCTTAAAGATTGTCGAGTCCAACCATCAACCCAACACCACCATGACCACTAAATTGTGTCCTGAAATGCCACATCTACACATTTTGTGAACACCTCCAGGGATGGTGACTCCACTGTTTCCTCCACTGTTCGAATGTCTCACTGCTTTTTCAGTAAAAATATTTTTCCTAATATCAATTTTTTCTTAGTATCCAGTTGAATAACTCATGCAATTTAATCATTTGGTGTCCATTGGTGCACCAACACCTTTTTGGGGAATATTGACGTTAGGTACAGTCCACGGTTTGGTTGCCAGCTTTGTATGATGGAATCAATTTTAAAAACTGTTTGGAAGTGCACGTGTGTACTCATCATCCTGAGGCAGACTTCTTCAGTTTGCTGAACCTGAGGCAGCGTATGGGCTGTCTTTCCAGCACTGTTGCAGGACACAGCATTGAAGAAAGTGGCATGTCCTTGAACCTTGCATCTTTAAAAATTATTTAACACTTAACCATTTCTGTGATGGAAAGTAGACTTCCAGAAGCTTGGAAATTTCATTTGCTCCACTGTATTTAATATGCAGGCTATTTTTCCCCACCGAAGTTACTGAAGTCTGCTTCTGATGATTCAGATTTACACATTTGCTCCCAGCTTTACATGTTTTATTAAACGTGCCTCCTTGTGAGAGTGTATTCTGTTTGTTCTCCCCTTTTGCCCTGCAAAAGACCTGAATCACTTGCAAATTGTACTCACAAACACATTTGTGCTGTGGTGAAGAGCAGCAGCTGCTGTGAAGTCAGCTCCTTTATGAAGTGCAGCTGCTGAATTTCATGAGAGACCTGGACTCCTTTTGCTCTTCTGCTGCTGGTCAGAGTTCAGTAGCTGGGTCACGTGGGAGATGTTGTTCTTTCATATTATCTTTCTGATGAGATAAACGAGGATTTAGAATGAGGGCACTAACCCCATTTTTCATAGAACTAGGATTTTCCCCTCTGCGTATATGTTTTGTCAGAGACTTTACGGTGGGGGTGTGCTACAGACCACCCAATCAGGGGGACCAAGTGGATGAGGCCCTCCATAGGCAGATAGGAGTTGCTGCTCGTTCACAAGCCCTGGTCCTCATGGGGGATTTTAATCACCACGACATCGGTTGGAAAAACAACATGGCAGGGAACAGGCAATCCAGGAGATTCATGGAATGCATTGAGGACAACTTCCTCTTCCAAGTGATAGAGGAACCAAGAGGAGAGGTGCCATGTTAGACCTCGCTCTCATCAATAGGAAAGGGCTGGTGGGTGATGTTAAACTTGTGGGTAGCCTTGGCTGCAGTGACCATGAGATGATGGAGTTTGAGATCCTAAGGGCAGCTAAGAGAGGGAAGCTCAGCAAGCTTGAAACCCTTGATTTCAGAAGAGCTGACTTTCACCTCTTCAGGAACCTCCTTAGTAGTGTGCCATGGGATAAAGCCCTAGAGGGACTGGGAGCCCAAGAAAGCTGGTTGACCTTCAGGGATCATTTCCTGCAAGCTCAAAGGCATTGCATCCCTAGAGGGAAGAAATCAGGCAAAACCAGAAGATAAACAAAGAACTCCTGGCCAAAATCAAA
>NW_009693619.1:0-3835 GCF_000703405.1 Apaloderma vittatum
GTGAACTGCGAGGAGAGGAACACTACTGGCATCGAGCGCTTCACGCTGCAGATCCTGAACGTGTCTCAGGTAAGCGGATCGCCCGGTTCGCTGCTTGGTGTTATTCTGAACGCGGGAGCATGGTGGAAGAAGCCCCGTCAGCACCGTGTGTGTGTTTCTGTCGGTGTTTGGCTTTGCAGAATCACGGAATGGTTTGAGTTGGAAGAAACCTTAAAGAGCATCTAGTTCCCAGCCCCCTGCCATGGGCAGCTACTTGATAAATATTATTAAGTATCTAATCGTTTGCTGAATGGTGCATTCCTACATTGACTTTGACGCTGTTAAATATGTAACTGTGTGTGTTTTTCATCTGCTTTCTCTAAGGATTTGATGGAGTTCTTAAACCCAAACAGCAGTGACTGTACGTTAGTCTTGTTCTATACACCGTGGTGCCGCTTTTCTGCCAGCCTGGCACCTCATTTTAATTCTTTACCTCGAGCATTTCCAACTCTTCGCTTCCTGGCACTGGATGCATCTCAGCACAGCAGGTAACTTACACTTCCTGTGTTCTAGCATCAGCTTATTGCCTTTAGCAAGCTTTGTGTTTTAAAAACAGGATTGATTTTTAAATTTTTTTTTTAAAGCGACACATTAATTTAGTAAAACTGACACTTCCTGCACTGTGTCTCTCTTTGTTTCTTCACGCAGTGGAATTATTTTCCTTGATGCTTTGTATTTGCTTTATGTCCACCAGTTTATCCACTAGATTTGGAACCGTGGCTGTACCCAATATCCTCCTTTTCCAAGGTGCTAAACCTATGGCTCGATTTAATCATACAGACAGAACTCTGGAAACTCTGAAAGACTTCATTTTTAATCAAACAGGTAGGTAAATCAGCCCTGATGTGTCAGGAGGAAGAACAGGCTAGCTTTTAGCTCCAGACTGGGCTTTTCTCTCTCTGCTGTTCTTTAAAATTAATTTCATGAAGACCTTGAGATGACCCAGCAGAGGCTTATATGACCAGTTGCTGGAGTGAGCTGGGTTTCAGGGTGTGCTGAAAGCAGAAACTCAACTCACTGGGCTGCTGTCAGAGCAGGGGAAGCAGCAAGGTTTAGCCAGAGAGGGTGCTAGAGGGATTGAGCACGTCTTTCTGCCCAAATATTTCATCTGGGACTAGGCAGATGAACCTTGGGATTGTTGCCAGTGCCCTGTAAGGCTGAGAGCAGCTGGAGGATGAAACGGTTTCAGTTCTTTTGCTGGAGGAGGCAAAAGGATTCCAGTTTTGATGCTGTGGCGGTCTGTGTTGTGAGGTCAGTGCCAGTCAGCTCTCTGGTCCTTCTGGGAAGAAAAACAAAACAAAAATCATACATAGGTATATGAGGGCCTTCATTAGAGACCAGAAACTATTACATTTGCCAATATAGCAGGAATACTCAACAAAAAAAACCCCAAACCCCCAAACTTACTCAAGGCTGTGCTGTAGAAGGACAGACCAAGCCTTCTCCTGTTACGAAAATACACATAAAGTGTAAGTACATAAAGTGTAAGTAAACTGTGTGCTGGGTTCACAGTAACGTACGAGGACCATCCCACCAAACTTTTCAGTGTAGCTGTATGTGCGCCTCAGTCTGAGAGCAGGAACAAAACTCCGAAGAGAACCAACTTCTCTGTATTCAACCGATTACTGGTGTCGATCGAGTGCTTTCTTTTTCAGGCATAGAAGCCAAAAGCGACGTGGTTGTGACTGAGGAGGACTGGGAAGGGCCCCTGCCCAGCGTTCTGACCAAAGGCATAGACTGGCTGCTTCTGTTTTCTTTGCTCTTCCTGGCCAGCTTTGTCATGTACGCCACCGTTCGAACAGAGAGCATTCGGTGGCTGATCCCAGGACAGGAGCACGAACATCAGGAATAATCCGAGATGCTGAAACAGGGACAGGATTTCCCATTTATTGGTAAAGCGGGAATTTGCGTAGACTGGAAGTACGTAAGAATGAACTGATGAATTTGTTGGTTGGAACTTATCATCTTGACTAAAAATCCCCCTTATTTATCAGCTCCTGAATCTGTAAAAAGCAAATCCGTGGCAATTAGTGTGGTAAGTAAACAAACGTGAAAAAACATGAACCAAAAAAGTATTTATTAAGCTGCTCTGATCAGCTTGGTTTTTATGGACCTTAATGTAAATAGGCGATACAGTTCTCCTTTGCTCTTCTGAAGAGTCCCTGCGCTTTGTACCCCGAGTAAGATTTTGGCAGCTCACTGGCCCGTACGCGCGGCAGTGCTGGGCACAGGAGCAGAGCTCCTTCTGGCCCACTGCAGTCTGGGGATCTTCTTCTCCAGACCCTTCAGACGTATGAACGAAAGCTTTGCTGAGAACCATGTGGTAAATGCCACAGAGTTAGGATGTGTTTGCCCACGCAGGTCACGCTTGGGTTTTGACTCCTGTGTTCCCAGAACAGAACATTTTAAAGGAAAGCGCTGGTGAGTGGTGATGTTGCTAAATTAGTCTGACTGTCAGTAAAATGAACTATGTAGAAAAAGATGTTTTAAAAAATACTGTGCTTCAAATGAGTTATTCCCTTGTATACCAGCAATAGCAATTCAAAAATGTCTTAGAAAGCTCTTGACAGGGCGACTGTTTCCCACCTTTGGTGCTGGGGTTCAATGCTGGTTTCCTTGCTCACTGTGCTCTGTGAGTTTTGACTTTGTGGCAGTTCTGAGATTTAAAATAACTTCCAAAGCTCACCTTGTTGTGTGTGCACACAACTTATTTACCACATTCCTATAGAATTTGCGTTACTTGTCCTTACTTTTAAAAAAATATTTAGTGTACCCCTTTAAGCCACTACTTACAGGATTCTAAACACGCAGCTTCTGAAGTGCAGATCACCTGCCTAAACTAGCAAGGTGATGCTTAAGATTTATTTAAATTTCTGTGGAGCTGTTTGCACAGTTTGCAGCTGAAGCTGCATAAAGAATCGGTACGGGTTTTACTTATTAGTACAGAAGACCGAGTAAGGTAGGGATTGGCACGTCGCGTGGTTTTGGGATTATCTGATTGCGTAGCGTTTATCCATGGTGGAGCCTTGCCGTAGATCCCCGATAGGAAGCTTTAGAGTGCAAATTAAGCTAAGAAGAAACAAGGATAAAATTTATTGTTGGACAAAGAGCTCATAAACTTAAACACAAGGAAATACTTCTTCACCGTGAGGGTGGCAGCACTGGAACGGGCTGCCCAGAGGGATTGTGGAGTCTCTCTCTGTGGAGACTTTCAAAACCTGCCTCGATGTTTTCTGGTGTGATGTGCTCTGGGTGTCCCTGCTCTGGCGGGGATTGGACTGGGCAATCTAAGGTCATTCTATGATATGAGATGAGATGATATGATATGATATGATATGATATGATATGATATCATGATCTCCAGAGGTCCCTTCCGACCCCTGAGATTCCGTCATATCCCTGCCATGAAGTTCTTGTGGTGTTTTTCCTGGTGCCCCCTTTGGAAAGGTGAGGTCCTGTATTTCTGGGTGTTAAAAGCAAACTACACTGATAAAACTTTGGTATTACTGAAGATAAAACTTTGGTATTACTGAAGATAAAACTAGGAAGTCTTTATTTTAATAAAGTTTCACGATTTTTGAGGAAAAAATTGGAGTGTTCTTGCCTCTACCGTCTGGTTTGTGGGAAAGGCCCAGGGCTGGTTCTCCCAGCGATTCCCCCCACACCTTTACAGCAATACTGCCGGAACCAGCGCTGGTTCAGACGCCCCTTCCCCCGCTCTAACTCATGGCGATTTTCAGCGGAAATCGCTCACGAATCGCCCAAACTCGCCTTTAACCCAGGGCACCCGCGGCCT
>NW_009693620.1:0-1380 GCF_000703405.1 Apaloderma vittatum
ACACTTCTGGTCCCACCGAGTCCTGTTGTAGGTGTTCTTGGCTTGCTTGTCAACAGCCTCTTCAGGACGGTTGATGGGCCTTGGGTACAGAAATGACACTCTGTCCATCCCTACTACCTTGCTAGAGACCCCGGGATTTGGCCTTGGGGACTGTGGAAATACAGACAAATAGGGGTACGAGTGGCAGGGTTTGAAGGGGGTTTTAGCTGAGCCATTGTTTCCCTAACTTAAAGCTTTTTTTTTTTTTGCTTTTTTTTGTCCTGAGCAAATGGGAAGTGGGGAGTTTCCCCGGCCAGCTATTGCTGCGAGCTCTGGGCATGGGGCACCCTGCAGCTTCGGGAAAAAGGAACCGTAAACGGTCACTTTTTCCCAGTGAGGATGTGAATACATGGCACAGAGGAGTGATGTTGACTCATTATCCATTGCCTAAGTGAGGAACTGTCTGTGTCCAAAAGTCAGCCCAGCCGAGCTCGATGACTTTATAGTTATCTGCATGTTGCTTTCATTTTCTCTTCTCTTTTCCTTGAAGGGAACGTTGTTTGGTTTCTGTTTCGGCATAAGCCAAAGCTGCCTGGAAAGGACTTTTTTTTTCGGGAAACTTAAGAGTAGTGCTGTGAAGTTTAGCTAGAGCTCGGCTTGGATTGCAGTTCTGGGTAGCAAAAACATGAAAGGAAGGTCTGACCTAGTAGTCAGAGTGGAAAGCGTGGTGGGAGGGTTGTGAAGATTTAATCAGAGCCCTGTAATAGCCTTCCTATGCAAATCAGTTAACCTGGCTCAGGTTACCCATTTCATGGCCTCTGCGAGAGGGCAGCTTTGCTCCTTTCGAAGCGAGATCGAGTGCTACATCTTGATTTTTCAGTAGCGCTAAGGATAAGATCAGGGAGATGGAGCAGGTCGTGCTGCCCACAGAGCAGTACCAGAGGCAATGCCCCTCCTGTTCCCCAGCTAGAGAAAATTCGGTTCCTGCTTACCGAATCTCAGCTCTCTGGCTGCTGTGATACTTATCTGTGCCCAGGTTAAGGTGTAAACGCAACGTGCTTCACCCAGGCCGTCCGAGCTGGCCCTGGTGCAGAAGGCATTGCCTCTTTGACAGCAACCCAGCCTGAGCCTGCTCCGACCGTTTGCTTTGAGAAAAGGGGGGTTTGGAGCAGACTTGTGTCACACAGAGCCCTTTGTGTGAGGAAAACCCTCCTCCCTGCTTAGCCAGGCACAGGCATCCTCCTCCGAGCTGCCCAGCAGAAGCAAAGAAGCGACCCCGGGGCTGCTGGAGACCAGGCAGCTCTCATGGACCTGCTGGTGCGTCCGTAGCGCTCGAACAAAGGCTGTCGGAATCAGCCCTCCGGCAGGGAGAAGAATTAATCACCCTATTCATTCTTCCCA
>NW_009693621.1:0-219 GCF_000703405.1 Apaloderma vittatum
AAACGGCGCCCACGAGCCATCAGGGTCCCTGGGAGGTCCCCACGCTCCAGCGCAGGCTCTGGACTCACCAGGTGGTTACGCAGACTCGGTGAATGAGGCCGGAGGCAAAGAGAGCCAGCAAGAGGCAGGTGAGGACTGCAGGGGAAGAACAGGAGAGAGAAAAGATGCAGCCGTGCTGCCTCAACACACCAGCCTCGGAGCAGCAGGATGAACCTCGCC
>NW_009693621.1:310-666 GCF_000703405.1 Apaloderma vittatum
CGCTGGGACTCTTCTGTGCCCCCCAGCAGAGCACCTGTAGGGCAAGGCCACGCCACGGGCCCCACACACAGCCTGGGGCAACGGGTGTGCTCCCCTCCTCGCCGCCCGCACCCCTCCGCAGCACTTACTCTCGGGGAATATCTTGGCCTGGAAGCCTTTGCCGAAGACGAGGTTCTCCAGGTTGTTGAAGGCCTGGCCGGAGGGTTAAGGGACAAAACAGACCCACACACAGAATCACTTAAACCTCCTTGACTGGAATAGTCCTTTAAGATCGAGTCCAACTATTAACTCAACCGTGTCCATTCAACACGTTTCGATCCCTCCAGGGATGACGATTCCACCCCTACCCTGGGCAG
>NW_009693621.1:736-1069 GCF_000703405.1 Apaloderma vittatum
TTCGCCCCTCCCAGTGAAAACCTTCTCCACCCAGCCTACCCCTCCCCTGGCCCAACTTCCAGCCAGTTCCTCTGCTCCTACCCCTTGCTGTTGGGGGGGAAAAGGCTGACCTCTTCCTCTCCCCAACCTTTTCTCCCCTCAGCGTCCTCCAGGCTGAACAGCACCAGTTCCATCGGCAGGATTCCTCCTGGACCCTTCACGAGGCTTGTTGCCCTTTTCTGCACACACTGCCGCCCTCAACGTCCTTCTTAGAATCACAGAATGTTGGGGGGGACCTTGAAAGATCAAGTCCAACCCCTCTGCCAGAGCAGGTCCCACAGGCAGGGTTTGAAA
>NW_009693622.1:0-331 GCF_000703405.1 Apaloderma vittatum
GGAAGATCCCTGTCATCACTCCCACTTAAAACAATTATAACTGTTACTCTCCTTAAGCAAGACTTAGTGTTGTCGTGTTTGCTCGTATTTTACGCTATTTTAGTCGAACTCGTGCATCGTTGGAGGAAACTGATAACGTACCGGACCGCCCGTTTGCAATTTCTTCTTAAACACTTTTCCCGCTGTTTCCATGCCTTCCTGTGAACATGATGTGAAAGAAGTGGCGTTTTGTTTGTTCCTTCGTTCGGGGTTTTTTGTTCACGAAAGCTTGCTTGTGACAAGGGATGCCCATGAGGGCGGCGTTCGGCTCTTCTGGCGCCGCGCCGTGCGC
>NW_009693622.1:376-841 GCF_000703405.1 Apaloderma vittatum
GAGAAAGGCCAGCGAGGAACGGCAGCCTGGTTTGGCAGGGTCACGGCGAGAAGCGCGGGCTTATACACGTAAAAGGCCGAATGCCAACTGTTTATGCCTTGCTCGCCCTTTCCTAAGTACTGAGGTGGAAGGGGAGCAAAGGTTGTGCTATAAATAAAACCAGTCCGTGTGACTTAGGTGCCTGGGCTCGGGACGTTGTGTGGGCACCGGCTGCGACCGGCAGCGCCGCCTTTTCTGAAGCTGCTGCGAGAAGCGCGGGCTTATACACGTAAAAGGCCGAATGCCAACTGTTTATGCCTTGCTCGCCCTTTCCTAAGTACTGAGGTGGAAGGGGAGCAAAGGTTGTGCTATAAATAAAACCAGTCCGTGTGACTTAGGTGCCTGGGCTCGGGACGTTGTGTGGGCACCGGCTGCGACCGGCAGCGCCGCCTTTTCTGAAGCTGCTGCCCCATCTAGTGGCGGGGT
>NW_009693622.1:1101-2550 GCF_000703405.1 Apaloderma vittatum
GAATGCTGCCCCCCGTCGTGGGGCGGTTCCCCCGCCGGTGCCGTGAGAGGGAGCGAGATGCTCCCCCCCTCACAGTCGGGGTTATCGATGCATGGCAGACACATAATTTAAAAATTGGTAGGAACAAAAGCACATACGAGCCATCAGGTTAGGCGAATCAATGAAAGACATAATTGCTTCATCTTCAGTTGTTCGTAAAAGTTTTAATGGAGAATAGTGAAATTTATCATAGAATCATAGAATGGCCTAGGCTGGAAGGGACCTTAGAGATCATCGAGTCCAGCCTCCCTGTCATGGGCAGGGACGCTACCTCTCGACTAGACCAGGCAACATATGGGGACGGAGCAGGAAGAGAGAGAACATGCCCTCTCTGCTGGGAGCTTGTACGTGTGGGTTTTTTTCCTCTAAAACAACAGATAAGGTTGGCCCAAACAAGCAGGACTAAATCTGGAAATAAGAATTCAACTGCTCTTGTAGATTATTCCATACTAAAAGTGTCTTCTGGAGGGAGGGGGCTCTCCTCAGCGCTATATTTACATTCTTGCTTTAAAACGTGATTTCTCTAGTAACTCACAGATCTCCAGATTGATCTGACTACCCGTATCTTTGATCTGAGGGCTTTTAAATTGCTGAATCTGTCTTGCTAAAGACTGTCTTGATGCATCTTTGTTTTCATAGCAAGAATCTGTAACTAAAAATACAAGACTAACAGGCCTGTTTGGTGGTAGTTTTGTTAATTGAGAAATGAGCCATTGGCTCCTGTGCAGTGATACCAACAACATGGCTGAGGTACTGGTAACCTTCTAAGTAAGGAAACTCACACAGAAATGCTCTGCCATTTGCAGAGCCCATAGACTGTCATTTTAGTTGTAGTGGCTGGACAAGTGTGACAGATACCCAGACAATGAAAAAACAATAATTAAGTATCATCTGATATTGATTGTCCCTGTAGAAACCAAGATATACCAGCATCTACCTTCTCAGGATGTTGAATGAAGGAATCAAAAGTGGGAGATTTGCAGGATCCTTTGATGTTTAGTTGGGGAAATACATTATATGTATGTAAAAACTTCAGCCTTTGGCATGAATGGTTGGTAGGAAAAAAAGTAGCAGAAAAGCTCTTACATTTGTGAGATTCAGAACATTTTACCACAAAGTCTTTGTAGCTATAGAATTATTGAACTGGGAAAGGTTTTTAACTTACTTAAACCCACAAAGTCAAAACTATAAATGCCATGTAACGAACGAAAACTATAAAATTTCATTATAGGTATATATTTATCTCCTTTCTGATACAAAGTCTATCAGCATAAATGCCAGCATAGTTACATATAGCCTGGCACTGTAGTCAGGTATATTTTCACTGAGATGCTATATCTAGTTCCTGAGAGGTATTTAAACATTGCTGCCTCCTGACACTTTCAACACTGCAATTAATAATAAATATTA
>NW_009693623.1:0-7224 GCF_000703405.1 Apaloderma vittatum
ATATTTTTTTTATTTTTTTTTACTGAATGTGGTGAAGATCCCATTGAATTTTGCATCTCTGAACCATCGAAGGGTTTTTCTTGAATATGAGGATTTGTCTCTTCTTTTCCTCTCAAAAAAAACTTCCTGATTATTGAAATTAACTCCCCAGGGAGAGAGAAGGAAATCTCTTAGCCTTTGGGATGGTTTTGGGTTGGGGTTTGTTTTGGTTTTTTTTTTCAGTTAGTATAAAAATATTGTTTCCCTTTGGGTTTGCTGCAAGGGAGATCTCTTGGAGAAAACTTGATAAATTATTCTCGATGCCACACAATTCAATTTTGGAGTTAAGCAGGGCAATGAAGTTGCTGCTCTTGCCAGAAATAACTGTTGCAGTTAAGTCGGAGTCAAAGTTCTTTGGTTCATCTGGGGTTTTTCTTAATTCCCTGACTTTTGTCTGGGATGGAGAGTGCAGAGCACAAAACAGGGGACATGGCAGAGCCTGGAGAGTATTTGGGGGAGGAAAACACCCGCTCTGTGCACTCTTAAGAGTGGGATGGGAGGTGTTTCCCCTTTTTCTGCAGAGGGATGCTTTCTGCAGCATCTTAAGGAGGGACATGTGCACAGGGAGAAGGCTGGAGGGTTGTAATATGCACCAAGAAGCGCCTTAAAAAAGGTAAAAAAAAAAAGGCGAAGAAATAAATCTGAGAGGAGGAAAAATTAAACATCAAAAGAAACAGAAAGGCAGCGAAAGACAAAGCCAAGTTGTGCTTCTCGAGCGTTATTTCTCTGCACATCCCTCTCGGTTTGGGGGCGGGAGGGGTTGGGGGCAGAAAGCTGCAGCTGAGCAAAGCGGAGCCAAGGATGCTCCGTATGGTAATAACCCCTCCTGAGAGTCCCCCAGCGCCCGGCACATGAAAGCCCTGCCCCTGGCACTGCTGATTATACAGCCTCTAATTGTCTCCCATGCCTGCTCACAACAGAAATACTGGAGAAGGGAGAAACCTAGATAGCGTTGCTGAGCTGGCCGAGCCAGCCAGGTTCCTAAAATAAACCCAAACCGTTATATTTGGGAAGGGAGAGTCAGGTAGAAACAAACCCTGGGCTGAGCACGGCGCAGGCGGTGCTGGAGATCTCCCCAGGCTTGTTTCTGCAGGGAGAGGACTCGTGTTTGGGTTAATTTGGGGTAAAACTTCAGCTTTTAGCCACATGTGGTCAGTGACGCTTTTAGCTCGATACCTCTTAGCGCTAAACCTCGGTGTGTTAACTCAGGGCTTTGCGGTGATCGGGGCATAAACATACTCGTGCTCCAAAGAAAATATTGGATGCTTCCCTCGATATTAGATAAAAGCAGGAGATAATTCCTTGCCTGTATATTGTCGTCTAGTCCAAGCTGCCTGTTTGCTCTGGGACCTTTTGAGGTGCCAAGAGGAGCAGGGTCACCCCAGGGGTGGTGAGGAGAGGGGGATATCCCTGTTACCTCCCTCCCCTTTGCAAACTCCTAGCTCGGCGTGACGAATATTTCGGGCTAGTGTCTCTCCGGCATGGTGTGCATTTGCAAAAGTTATTTATCCGAGCGGTTTTTATCCTCATTAAGGCAAATTAAGCCCGCGAAGGGGGAGAGGAAGGGAAAAAAATAAAATTAAAAAAAAAAAAAGATGTTCATGAAATATTTATTAAAAAAAGCCATTGTAATAAATATTTGAAACCTGGTTATTAACATGAAATCATATCAATGTCAAGCGCGTGTTTCACATGGTCTGTTCTGCTAATTGGCAACAGGGGTTGGCAGACCCGTGGGGCCGTGGGGTCAGCCCGCGCTGGGTGCTTTGCTTTCAGAGGGTGAAGCCTAAAACGCAGTAAATGACAAAAAATAAGTGGAAGGAGAGCCAGCCCTGGGGGTTTTCTGCGAGTGACCTGGCTCTTCTGCATCGACGTGCCCCCGTCGTCACCCAACTGCCTCCGTGCAGAAGCTGATGATTATTTTCCAATAGATTTAAGTGCTGTGGTTGGCCGAGGGGGCAAGATAATTATCCCCGAAGAGGCGTCAAGTGAGGGATTTGCTCTGTAAAAACTCACCCGTCTCCGCGCGATGCAAAACAAGAAAATAAATCTCCAAACTGGGATAATAACCCCGGGCAGTAAAATCAATATTGATTATTAGAAGAGGGGGCAGGAGGCAATAAAACTCGTGGCGAGGGAAAGGTGAAATGATTGCGGGATGCCAGTGTTGAAGTGATGAGCTGTGTGGAGGGATGAGAGTTTTTTTCTGGGGGATGTCTGTGTGGTCTGGCTCTTTATTGGCACCTTTCTCTTGATGGTTCACAGCAGTTTTGGGGTGTCTCACCCTGCATTGACCCTTGGCTGGCAGGAGCTGGGTTTTTGCAGAGGGGAAACCCCGAGTATTTGGTCCTTTTGCCTGGTTTTCCTCAGGGAAAAGATATTTTTCTGGGAGAAAATAAACACAGAAAAATGCATCGAGTGTCAATTAGTAACAGAAGCAGCCTTAGCCTTTCTTAATCTTCAGCTCACCTTTTCTTTGAAACATCATTTATATTTATTAGAAAACCAAAAAAGCAATAAAAGCTTCAAAGGGAAGTGAAAACTTGATTAAAGCCCAAACCCAGCTGTCCTCTGTCCCCCCACTTTATCGTAAGAGCTGCTGGAGACCGAGTTGCCTCATCGCTGGGGCTCACAGACACAAAAACGCTGCCTCGAGTGGGAAGGGTAGAGAGAAGAGCATCCTTCTGCTTTTCTCGCCAACCTACCCCTGCCTTAGTACATCATCTTGGCCAAGCAATGCCTCGCTGTGCCTCAGTTTCCCTTCCTTGGAGGTAACTGATGGATAGTTATTTGCAGACTGGTGGTAATTATTTAATGCATAATTATTCGGAGACAAGTGGGAGCATAAAGCAGCAGGACGGACACCCAGGAGCTGCTGGCACGAAACTCCAGGCTCAGCACCATCCCAATTCTGCTTATCCCTTGCAGGGTTGAGAGAGGAGGATCCTGCTCTTGTATCAGCTCTGCACAGCTTCCCCCTGGTGTGGTGGCTCTGCCCCATCCAGGCACCTTGGGTAAAATCCATTTGATGGATGCCACCGCTTCCATCTTGAGTGGTAGTGGGTGTTTTGGTAAAAAATAAAAATAATCTGAAGTGAGCAAATAAATAAATGGTAATTTAGTCACGGGCCCAGCCCAGCCTCCCATAAAAGCTGATGCAGGCCAGATTTACAGCGCCGTGCTGAGATGCTTTTATGTGAAACAGAGCTTCAGAGGGGAAGCCATCTATCAGGCGAGGAGCTGGAGTGAATGAGATTTAAAAGGCAGCTTCCTTTTGTTCCCTAATAGGTTGGGCACTTTGGTGTGAAAGTGAGGGGAGGCGGGAAAGGGGGAAATAAGAAGGTGTTAGGAGCGACATTTATAACGGCAGCACCACACACCTATTTTGGTAATAGGCTTTAAACATTTAAGAAGGTGAATCCTCTTATTTCCCTGTGTTTATTTTCTCCCTGGGTGTAAATTTATCTGTCGGGGTCAGCTCGGCCGTGAGGAGCCTGATGCGAAACCAGAAACCTGGGATCCTCGTTAGTGCGAGTTCATTTGAATTCGCATTTTTAAACCTATCTAGTGGCCATGGGCAGCTCTTCTCATCCTCCTCTCCTTGCCCCCCTCGGCAAACCCTTCCTTTCTCGGGCTTTTTCCCAGAGCCAACAGGATCCAAACCCAGCGGTCACGGGCGTTGAGCTGCCGCTGACTCAGACCTGTTATAAAGCTGTCCATAGGCTGTAATTCTTGAAAAAGCCTGAGCTTAAGCCGGGGCTATTTATCTCTCATCCCCTCGTTGAGCCAGAGGTCGAGGAGGGGCAAAAAAACCCGAGAAAGATCATCGCGCTCGTGTGCCTTTTCCCCAGGGAAGGGATGGGAAAACCCACGTTTCTGTCGGCTGTCATGTAACGTCGGAGGCAGGGCTGGAAGGCGCTCGGGTGCTTCGGTGATAAGCGCGTTACAGGGACTCTATTAAGGGGAAGGTGTATGAGATCTCCTGGGAAAATAAGTTGTCCCTGCAATGCAATATTTAGGTGATTCAGATTGACACAAATCGGGGGTGAGGGAGGTTTCTAGCAAGACAAAACACATTGGCTCTGTATTTTAGGTTTGAAATGGCTCAGCGGTGCGGGTGGCTGGTTTCTCCTTGCTGGCTAACAGATAAAAAGAGCAAGGTGGTGGAAATGCAATTTTTTGGGAGCGATCAGAAGCTGGTCCATGCTGCCCTTGAGTTTCTTCCTCTCCCTCACTTAGGTGTGGTGCAGAAAATCTTATTTTTGCAGGAGGACTTGAAGAGTTGTCTGGTTTGGGACATCTCTGCCCTGGAATCGGGGTTTCTGATGGGGAAGCAATTCCCCATTCAGCTCAGAGGTGCAGGTTGGAGCAACGTCTGGAGCGAGCACTGGCTGAGCGTTTATAGGATATGATTTCAACTATTATTATAACTATCCTGTATTGCATCGTCTAATAAAGACATCAATTTAAACCCCTTACAAGTGGCAATTACCTAATAAAATGCAGTGAGGATCTTCCAACTTGGCAGTAAAATTAGCATTACCGGGTTTTAATTAATAGCCCAAGCCTGAATGGCTCTTCTATGTCCTGTGCAAGAGGAATGGCTGCATGATCGTGCATGCAGATGGGACAAGACTAGGAGAAAGGAGTCAATTAGCCCCAGAAAAGGCTCCGTGCCCGGGAGACAGATGGGTGCAGGAGGTGTTGAGCAGCCGAGGGGACGTGTGGGGTCTCGCTTGACTTACTGGAGCGAGCGATGGGACCGCTGTGCTGTCTCTACGGGTCGTTGGCTCCCGATGCCAGCAGAAATCCGCGTGACAAGCCCGAAAGCTCCTCGCGACCGAGCCGGCGGCTTAGGGCTCTTGGCAGAAACACTTGTTTGCAGAGCCCCGAGGCTTTGCCATCCCCCATTTCCTGCCCCCTCGAGGACAACGATGTGCTTCCCCTGTTATTTTCCTTAGATTTATTGAATATCGTGCAGCCCTCGTGTGCGGGCTGGATGCCAGCAGGGTCCGTCCCCGCGGGAGACGAGCGGCGATGCCACCCCTGAGGATTCGGGCGAGATCTCCCTTCGCCGTTGCGGCAGCGCGCACAGACAATATTTGATCCAACGTACAACTGCTACAAAGTCAACCTGTCAAAAAAAACCCCAAAGCCCTGCTTAACAAATTTGAAGTGGCAGGGTGACTTGATACCTCGCCGACGCTTTCTATCGTGTAACCGCAGGTTTTTTTGATGTGCTACAAGAAGCCCTAGAGCTAGGCTGGCTTGTGCTGTCAAACCCTGGTCCTCCCTGTCCTTTTCTCCCCCTCTCTCCCCATCCCATTTTACTCTGCGTTGTGGCTAACGGTGAGCTGCCTGGTAGGAAGAAATAGCAGGGGATGCTGTTGGGAAGGACCCCCAACGCGTTTCTGAGGAGGATGGAGAAATTGCAATGCTTGGGCAAGATTGCTTGGACGGGGAGAGAACGCACCGAGCCTGCAGATGTGTGTGTTGGGTTGTTTGTTTGTTTATTTATTTATCTCCCCCCCCAAGTGCTGTGTTTAGCAAAGCCAATTTCCTCTCGGGGTGAGGGAAGCAGTAGCTCAAGTTGGTGCTTCCTGAGCTAATTGTATTGACAAAATAATGAAAGTATTTGTATGCACTTGTTCTTGCTGTATACAAACTATAGCAAATAGAAATCCACAGGATTTTTTTTCTTTTCTTTTCGTATTGGTGGTGTTATTCTCAGGCAGTTTGGAGCTGGGAAATGATAGGAATTGACTTCATCTCTCACAGTTTTCTTGCCCTCGGAGGGCTGAGGTTTAGTCCCGCCCGTGCCACCGATGTGCCTGCAGAAGTCGCCCACCATCTGTTCTCTCCTCCGATTCCTCTTAATTTCAAGAGTGGCTTTTGATTAAGGAGACCTTTGTGGTCTTTTTGTGGCTCCCTCATCCTCCCCGGGGCTGGGCAGGTTGGAACCCTGCTGCCAAACAATCTTTTTTGGTGTTTCCAGCTGCCCTCCCTGCCCGGCTTAGCCAGGGCAGCGCTGGCAGAGGAGGGACCGCTAACTTTAGAGACACTAAAGAGAAGCCAGGAGCCCTTCATAAAGTGTCACTGATGTGGAAATACAGGATCAAATGAGTAGCAATTCGTGTGTCACCGCATGACAGAACAAAACCCTCTACCGAGGAATTAAAGCCATAAATATACTACAGGGCCCCTTCCTGCTAACATGTTCCTGACATCTGGAGTGGCAGCCCGCTGGGACCTATCTGCTGTCAAAGAGCTGTTGCAATTAAGTCGTGAATGCAGAGGGGAGAAGGGGGGAAAACAATTTTTTAAATGACTTGGCAGGTGATGGAAAACCAAAATACTCTTTTCCATTAACGCGAGCAGATTTACCTTAAAAGGAACTGGGTTAGAGACTAAGTTAGTTAATTGCCGGAGTCATTCAGTCAGTTTTCGGTCTCCTCGGGGCCGGTGCGGGAGTGATGGAGGGACTGTGGTTGGGTTCCCACCTAGGTCTACGCTGCTGCAATATTTAACGCTTTCTCGGGCTTCTGTGCTCCGTAACGGTGTGGAAACGCAGCTGTAGTCAGCAATGAGGAAGGGGAGCAGGTAATAAGCAGGAGATTTGGGGGTGTTTCTGTGGGTTTGGGGATGCTTCCGTAGCGTGGCAAAAGATTGGGGGGGTCTGGATTTTCTACAGCCTTTTGCAGGCAGTCCCCACCCTGCACGGTGGGATTTCAGGTGCCTCAACTGGGCGTTACCCCCAGCATCCCTACAAAAACCTTTTGCCACCCTCAAGAGAACCACGAGCGTGGTCCTGGGCGAGGTTGCCCGTCCGTCTGTGGGCTGCGGCGCCTGCAAAGCCTCATTTGAATTCCGCGTGGCTGCACGGGGCCATCCTGCTCGCTCGCCTCACGGTGCTTTTCACCGAGGTGGGGACGGCGCTCGATGCCATTTGCATTTCTGGAGTTTGCAGGAGGTGTCACGGAGCAGATATACTAGCAAGCTGCGTCTCGCGGGGAATTTATTTCGCCGGGGTTTCGCTCCCTCCTTTGCAATCTGGCCGGCTTGGTTTCGATTAAAAGCCTTCGCGCTCGCTGCGCTTAGATTCTAAGACCCCAAACCCGACGGCAGGCTTTGTGTCGGGCTTGTTTTTAGCTCGTCTTTGCCCCCGACGTTTGGCTCGTCTCCAAA
>NW_009693623.1:7241-10938 GCF_000703405.1 Apaloderma vittatum
TACGTGCCTTCGCCGGAAAATTTTTCTCCCCGGCCGTATAAAAACGGGGAAGCAGAATTGATCCTGTCTGCCTCGGATGGCCGGGCTGAGCTCAGAAATAATGAATCGCAGTTAATCAGGGGCTGGAGAAGTTCACGAGTGCTGCCGTGACTTAGTTTCTTCACCCTGTTTTTAAGGTACCTGTAAGTGGACCCAGTTTTCAACCATGACTGAAGATTGGTCCTTTTAAGAGGCTGCTTGAGAACTGGCAAGCACTTTGACCTGCAGTTTGCAAAAAAAAAAAATTAAAAAAAATTAAATTATTTCACTGGCAGCTTGGTCTTGATCAAACAGTGTACTGTAATTCCTCCCCCCCGTAATATGTGTGAATGGGAGGGGAAATAAACCTCCATCTAAGCTGAATAACCTGTGGCAAGGAATTGGAGCTGCTCTTGTGTGAGCTCCCTTTTGCTTTAAAAGTGCTGATAGTTTCTTCCCAGCCCTGTCTCAGCCAGCATGTGCTCTCAAGGGATGGTTGGGATTTCTTGTATCCAAAATAAGCACAAAGGCTGGGACATCGCCTGGAGAAGAGGATGCTGTCCTCCTGGGCTTGGTTCCACCTCTCAAAGGCGAGGGACAAGCCCATCCTTTCTCCTTGAGTCCTTGCCTCTCCTTCCCTGCAGCCAGCTGTGGAGGGCTTTGGCAACTTCTGTTTGCTTTTAAGATGGGAAAATTGTGGCCTCGAAGAAGATTCTTGGAGGTTTTGCAGCAGGAAAGGAGCTGGAGCATGCAATGCATGCATGTGGCATGCAGGAGCTGAGCAAGGACCAGGGATGGGGAGAAACATCGTGCTTTTTGCCAGCTCTAACGATGATTTTAGGCTTGCTGTGGCAGTTTCAAGGGTAATGCCTTCATTACCCACCATCCAAGCTGTTCCTCGCCGCGTGCACCTGACCGCAGGCTCCGTCTGGAAGCTCAAAACACCCACCAAAATCTGGCAGGACTTTGCCTTCTCTTCAAACCTCACCTTGCAGAGCCTGGGCTTGGAGCATCAGCCAGGTTGCCCAGGCTACATGACTATCCTCTTGTATTATTCTGGCTAAATAACGTTTCGTTTTTTCACTCGGAGCGAACGGCCTCTGAGTCCGTGTGGTGATTTCGTGCCAGCTTGCGGCGTCTGGGAGTTTTAACTCTCCAATTTGGCCTGCAGCAGCGCTGGGCAAATTGCTAGCAGCGACTAGTTTATTCACCCCCAAATGCGGTTTTGTGCTGACCCAAGCAGTCTACTCAGCACATGGTTTTCAGCCAGGAAAAAAACAAATATTTTTTAAAAAAAAGAGGCAAATTGTTTCCAAATGCTGTGTGTTTTTCTATAAAGCCAGCTATACAGAAATACTTTTTTTAAGGGATGGTGAAAGGAGAAAGCTATCTGAAAGCAGTGTATTTCAGCTGGTTCAACTGTTCCGGTCCTGTTTTCAGCCCTAGAAACACATGTATATGTTTTTAATTGACCTGCTGTGTTGTTCTTTAGAGTTTGATCAGGAGGTCAGACATCCTGTAGGTCTTGATTGTATGGGAAAAGTAGTAAATAGGAACGATCTGATTTTGCACTTGCTGTTGGAGAGCTCTTTAGGCTGATTTTAGCTTTACACCTGGATGATGCAGAGTCTCTGCATGGTGCTTTCTTTCAATGTGAAGAACCACCGCCTTTTAAGGACTAACTCAACCCTTCAGTCCCAAAGACTGATGTCCATCCCTGCTCCAGCTGTTCCCTGGGCAAGAACCAGCCTTGAGTCTCTCAAGGTCGCTGCAGTGGAGGTGTTGAACGCTTGGCTTCCCCAGGAGACAGTTTAGGGTGGCTGTTTTGCCATGTAAAGCTGAAAGGCACCTCTTTATTCCCCCCAAAAACCCCTCCAGCCTTGTATGTTGGGGCTGCATCTTAGCAGGAGCAGCGCTTGCATCCGCTCCTGAAAGTTTCTGGGTGTCCCCAGGGAGAGGTGGCTGCAGGGAGGAAGCACTTTGTTTGAAATGGGGAGGAGGGGAAACGCTGCAACAAAAAAAAGGAGAGCGTCCTCGATGATTTTGTCTTATTTAATGCTGACATCCTGGGGTCAAACTGTTCCTCTCCAAGGACAGCACAGCAACATTAGTCAAACACAGAATTCTCGAGCTTTGTAGTTTTGCTGCATGATTTATGAGCCACGGGGGTGTGAAATGAAGTTTTTCTCTGAAAATACAAGGGAATATCTCGGTCCTTTAGTTTCCTTGTTGCGTTCCCTTGCTCATTTTCCCTTCAGTTTTACAACATCAAAGCGCTGGAGCTGAGCTCTCCTGGTACCCGTTTCGCAGGATTTCGGTATCCTACCACGTGTGGCTGCTGGCTCTCGCCAGTCGTACGGCAGTAATACATCACGCAGACACCATCCCACGTCCCTCTGGGTTTCTTTAAATGAGCACCTCCTGTTCGAAATAGATGGTAAAATACTACTAATGTATATAATGCGTTGCATCATCTGGCACGGGGGCAAGAAATCCATCTTGGAGGCACTTGGCAATGAGCAGCATGAGATTTGACGGTACTCAGGGTGTGGGGCAGCTGAAATCCAGGTGTCTCGGGACAGAGGATTAAATACCAGCCCTGAGCTCTGCTGCTGTGTAAGGAAGTGCCAGGTCATCCCTCCCTGTGACTGTCAAATGGGTGTTTAGGGACCGGACTGCTCACATTTCATCTTGGGGACCAAACGGCACCAGATTGGACGTCTGATCAGGTCAAAAAGCAAAGCTCCCCATTTTAGTCAAGATTTCCAAGCGATGGAGGGCTGTGTTTCATTCTGCATTTGCAAAGCTAATGTGTTCTTCCCACCCACTCCTCGCACTCAACCCCAGACTTTCTACTCACACGGCTATCAGTGTCGCTTCTGAAACATGTCTTTCTTTGAAAATCCAGCTTTTCATCAATTAAACATTTCTGACAGCTTTTTCTTGAAAAAAAAAATCGCCTTTAAAGAAAAAAATACGCTTTACTTTCCTGTGAAGTTATGGTGGTTTTACCTTAAAAGACTCCAGCAGCCCTATTGGGAAGGGGACTGGGTGATGCCAGCCTGGGTTTGGGGGCTGAACGTCACAACCCAGACGTGCCAACCACCTTCTAAACTGAAAATACTCATAAATCTCATCCTCTTGCTGAAAAGCTAGCAGCAGAGCTGCAAATCTAACCTCTGCGACCAGCTTTGCCCAGACCTTGCCCTCTTGCCTCAGAATAGGTCCCATATGTTAAATCTTCTATAAATGCAGTTTAAGACAGCCTGCTCGCTTTCCCTTCGCTGAAAACACTCGTCTTGCTCGTGCATCCCTCTCCTCCCATCTGAATCAGATTTAATTTTCTTGCCTGGTGGCACTTTGAAGCCCCTAATGAACAGAAGGTCCCATCCCTTAGTGCCAGTCATACAAAATTGGTTTTGTGGGCATACAAAATGCTTAAGTGATAAGACTGAACTGGCAGGACATGATGGCTTTGCAATGACTTGCAGGCTCCTTTAATTAAGGTGAACATGTTTAGCTGGAAAAAAAGCATAGTCCATGAAAGTATGCTAAGCATGTTGATTTAATTGGCAATTACTGCATTTAAAGTAAGCATTCGAGTGTAGCCAAGCCCCTTGTAAGACAAAGTCTCAGCCCCAAGTCCTCCGAGGCAAGCACCAAGAAAATGAGGTAGGGA
>NW_009693623.1:10969-23161 GCF_000703405.1 Apaloderma vittatum
AGATTAAATGCCTTGCCCAAGGTTGTGTGGAGGGATGTGCCAGAGCTGGAAACTGAGCCTGGTTTTGAGGGGAGCAGGCAGAGGTATTTTTATTTTGGGTGGATTTTTTATTAGCAGCGGGTGCAGAATTCTGATGATGCTCATTAGGGGTGTTTACGCTCCCCTCTATTTTTCAAGATCCTTCTGCATTAAAAATCTCTTATAAAGTGGGCAATACTATGAACTAGCCCTGAAATGACGCCTTTCTAGAAGGAAAACTGCACTTTGCAGCCAAGCATCTGCGAGAGCCGGTGCCTCCCGAGCTTTGCAAAGGAGGGAAACTCCCTCTTGAAACAGGTGCCTTGAACTTTTAAATGCATTAATGGTTTCTAGAACTGCCTTAACACTTCCGAAAGTAAATGTAAAGCCTTGCCTGTGAGCGGCAGTTGCGGGTAGTAGCAAGCAGTGAGTATAAATATGTGTTGCAGAGGGATGATGCAGGGACAGGGGTGATGGAAAAAGCTGCTTCTGCAATTTTTTTAACTGCTGCTCCTTGGGACTTGGAGGAGCGAGGGGTTTCTGTGCAAAGCTCTGGCTATAGAAGTGACTGACGGTGCTGTGCGTGTGAAAAGGGGCTGGAAGCCAGGCAGGTGTGTAAGGAGGGAGAAAAGGGGCTTTGGGCAGAGATGAGGGACTTGCAGCCCGGGGAGGAGGAGGTGTGCTGGGAAAGGGGCCAGAAATCCAGGGAATGGGGCCAGAGCAGGGTCATTATAATTCCTCGGAGAATTGATTTGCCAGCTACTAAAGCAAAAGAAAGCAGCACCCTGAAATGGAGACTAGCTATTTTGCAGCAATTAGCTCTTGCTGCCGGCTGCTGCTTTTGGAGGGGAGCCGAGGGCAAGCCGAGGGGCAGGGGGGGACCTGAGTTGGGTTGGTTTGGTGCTCACCCCCTTCGCTGACGCCTTGGAGATGTCCATCGTGCCCTCATGAGGCTGGGTGCACGCAGGAGCTTGTCGTTGACCTCCGGAGCTGCTGTAGGATGCTGGATGTCACATTTTTAGGTCCCTGTGGGTCTACGGAGATACAACAGCCAGTTAGGGGGATCCTCAGATTAATAAACGGGACCCTGCTCAGTGAGGCATCGTGGTGCAGGGAGGGACGCTGCTCCCTGCCCACCGCAAGTTTGCTCCAAAGCCCCTAAAAATTGGAGTATCCAGCAAGCGAGGGGTTAAACAGGCACATGCGTTACTACTATTGCTAGTAGCGTGTGGTGTATTTATCTGTGTGCCACTTACGTTTTCATATGATAGCACATGGAGCACAAATCCACACTGGGATGCCGCCGCTTGCGCCGCGGGGCAGGGAAGCACGTCGGTGGGGGCAGGAGGGTGATGGCAGGAGCCTCTTCTTTTTACAACAAGTGAAAAATCAATCCTTGACCTTTAAAGGAGTTTATGAATTCCTGGCTTAGGGATCAATGCGCATTGATTTTCGTGTGTCTGCGTGGGCTTGCCATGTACACTATCAGGTGATGAAAGCTGAGTTTTGCTGAGTCTGGAGCGGGCAGAGGCAGATGCTGTCTGCTAAGCTGCCAGGAGTGAAAATGTTATTTTTTTTTTCTCCGTCTTCCTTGCCTTTTTCTCCATGGCAGGCATGAGTTTGAGGGTCGTGGTCCCTCGGAGATGCCTCACTGCACAGAGGCTCTCCATCACCCTGAGAAACACCTGAGAAAATGCTTCTGTCACTTGCTACATCTCACAAACCTGTCCAGGGGACGTTGCAGGCTCTCTCACCACCGTTCATTAAAGAGTCAGCTCTGGTGGTGGTGGAGGGGGCAGAAAGCTCCTGCTGTGGGTGCACCATCACCCTGTCAGGGCTGTCGCTCTTGCATTAACCCTTGGGCCAAGCATCTAAGCCCAAGCCAGCAGAGAACGTGCTGGTGGGCAACCAAACACTGGTGCCAACTGCCGAGGTGCAGCAGAAAGTGAAGCTTTTCCCATTTCTCCCCCAATAAAACAACACTTTTCTCCAAGACTGCAGACTCAGCCAACACTGAAGTTAGCTTAATGAATTAAATCTTGCTATGGCTTGACCTCGGAGGTGCGACGTTCCTCCTTGTGAATGGGGAGTTAAGGGAGGAGATGTGCTGGCAACCCAACACACGTGAGCAGGAGCAAAGCCCTCCTGTACCCATTTTCTATATATATTTGATGTATATTCGTGTCCTGCCCACTGATCTCCCGGGATGAAGCTCTGCGAGCTGACAGCTGCAAGAGGAGCCGAGAGGTGCTTGGGGTGGGATGGGAACAGAAGGCTCTGAAGCCTGCTCAGCTGCTATGGGTTGGGGAGAGGGGCAAGAAAACTGAAATGCTGACATGTCTCAGCTCAAAAATGTTGAAAAAGGAACGGCATGAAATACTGGCGCCCGTCAGCACGTGCCAGCGTCGAGTCTCCAGCGCAGCGTAAGGAAAATTTCTGTTTTCTGCAGCAAGCCCTGTTTCTTAATGGGCCAAAAGCACTGGGAGATATTTACAGGGGGTTACGCTAGAGCTCGGCACAGATATGTCTGAAGAGCTCCATCTCATGAAATGTGGGGAAATAAGGCTCTGGTAACGGGGAAACTGAGGCACGGAGAGAGAAGTAACCCGTGGAGGCGGCAGCAGTGCCAGGAAGCCAATTCAGGCCCATCTCAAGGCATTTTTGAGAAAATACTTTTTTTATCCCCCTTTTGCATCATCTCCCTCAGGGTATTTTCCCAAATTGTGGATTTGCAGTGATGCTTCTGCTGTCATGAAATCTACCTCTGTTAATTGAGTAGCATAACGGGGGGGCCGGAAACATCCTGATATGTTGCAGCATTGCCCGGTTTTAGTCCTCTTGGAGAATTATGGTGAATTTGTAGTGAAATGCAGAGGTTTCCCAGCCTTGTCTCTGATCGTTTTGCTTTGCCATGGCAAGTATGACAAGAGGAAGATGTTTTTTTTGTGTCCTGGCGGATTTCTCACCGCATCCACAGAACCAAAATGAGGGAGCTCGCATTGCGTGACTTCTGCAGCAAGGTGGCAGCAAGGAAAAAACCAAAAACCAGCCACCCACTGACTTCCCTGAGTCCTGGTGGGAAAGGGATAGAGGAGGAGATGGACGGTGGCTCCTGCTGACACCAGAGGCTTTATTCCCCACCCCAGGAGCTTGCTGGTCTCTCCCTGATTGCTGGTGCCTGGGCAAGGTTTCGGGGGTCTGCAGGGTGGGAGCTGCTGAGGAAAACAACCCGCCTGGTTGACGGGGATTCTGATGCCACTTTATTTAATCCGACAATTTCTCCAGCTTCTCCTACTGTCTCTTCTAATGTATTCGTATGTGTTTGATCTCCTACAAACTTCCCCTCTCTGATCTTCTGATGAAATAATAAATCTGGGGCCCTTGAAGACATTTCACGGCAGGAGAGTCTAAACGAAAACCCTTTTAAGCATTTAGAGTTTTTTAATGTGACAATCCCCTCCTGCAAGGGTACCGTATATCCTGGATTGCCTGTGGCTGCTCCCCGTGAAATACGGGGCCATAAAACCTTGTTATTTCCGAGGCTGGATCGGCTTTCCCTTCTATGGAAACACAAGGATGGGGAATATCCTCCTGCCACGTGGCTTAGCAGATGCAGAGGATACTTGTAGGTAAAGGCAAACTTGCTGTGTGCAAACGTGATGGGGAGGAAGGAGGATTTTGAGGGACCGTATTGCTTATTTTCACAACTCTACACTGCTTTAAAAAATAAAGACCCTGACGGAACGGGTAGAAATCACGTTTCTGTGATGTGGCTGCTGAATGAGAGGAGTGTGGGGGGATTTGTGGACAGCTCGACTCGTTTTAAATAGCGATAACAACCTTTGTACGAGCTGTGGTCTGCTCCCATTGCGATCCCCCTTCCCTACTGCCAAGGCAAACGCTGCGTTGGGGCAGGCACTGCTGCAAAACCCACGGAAATAGGAAGGCTCTGCAAAACGCAGTGCCATCGTGTGGCTTTGCTCCTGGGTGCCAGCTTGGGGTCCCCATGCAGCTCCACAGAGCCAGCCTTGGGATGTATCCCCCGCTCTGTCTCCTCTGTTATGGGGTGTATTGATTTTTTGTCCGTTTAGTGGTGTCGGCTGCCGATGCTCTTCATCGCATCGGATCCTCAATCTGCAGCACCTGATCACATCAGCAGCTGAGAGGTCCCTAATCCTGTTTGCTGCTGTTGAGGTTGCTCAGAGGGAGGGTGCAGGGGCAGGTTTTGGGGATGCCAGCAGCAAGAGAGCATCTCGTGCCGGGAGATGAAGCAGCTCTGAGCTGGGCTGTGCTTTTTGTGATTTATTTTTTTTTTTCCCCAGGGCAGAGCCATGTTTAGGGAGTCTCTGGAGTATGAAGCTGTGTGCGATGGCAGCTCATGCTAGGTCCTGGCTCTGTGATGCTCTAGAGCTGTGGGGTTTTAAGCTGCTGGGTGCTGGTAGACTTCCAGAGTGCATCCTAGCTCTGAAGTAGCAACAGTTCACCCTGCACGTGGCTAGTGCAGTTAGGTAGCTGACCACCAGGTCTCCACCCAGAAGCCATCCCCCAAAACATCTTCAGCCCGATGCGTGACGCCCTGCAGAACCCTAACGTGCATCTGCAAAGCCCTTGGAGCTGCAGGGACAGGTCCTGCTGCCCTCCCGGCTCCATCAGTCCCACTGATGTAATTGTACAGGTAGAAATGCCTCAGAAAAGCTTTGGGAAATCAGCCGTGTGCCAGCTCTAGACCCTGAGCCACGCAGGGTTTGTGCTGACCTCTGCGAGCCGCTGCCAAGAGGCCCTCCTCTCCCCCTGGAGGGTGCGTGAAAATTGCAAATCCTTCCTTTTCTAGCCCCAGGCAGGTACCTTTCCCTCCTCCTACCTCGGGCTGGAGATGATAATTCTCATTCTCACGTGCTAATGGACACCACTAAGTGCTTTGCAAAAGCACGCGTGGCAGCCCAAGTGCCGAGCGCCGTCATTATTCGCGTTATTCACATTCGGCATCGCAAAACTTCGGTCAGGAGAAAGACCAACGCGTCGCACCGGCTTTTGCAGTGGGTTGGCCATGGCTTTGCATAGAGAAAAAGGGGAGATGGAGAAAATGCCTTACCCAAGGTCACTGAAGGAGAGAACGGCCCAGGTATTTAATTTCTAGGACCAATAACCTTTTTGTCGTGGTAGTTCTTTTTTTTCCCTTTTCACACGTTGGCACGTGCTGTTTGGGTCCCATCCATTGCGAGTGTTTGGGCAGTCAAACACTCGGGTTGGCTAAACATCCTTAAGTGATTTTTAAAACGAGGGGAAAAACAGGAGCTAGGAAGAAAATAATGAAGTTTGTGGCTCTGAATCTTAAGCAGTCGCTTTGGTCGGGGCTGTGTGGTGCACATGGATGAACTCGCCCCTGTGCAAAGCTTCCCAGGCAATTGGCGGTTCCCTCAAGCCAAGCTGCTTTATAATTAAGTGATAATTGTTTTTGCTGGGGAGCACACAGGAAAGATAAACAGCTTTGAGGAATCAATAAGCATCAAGGTCATAGGCTGAGTTATTTACTGAATCATCTGCAATTTATCTTGCAACTTTTCCGTATGAAAGAAAACAGTGACTGCTTCACAGAGGGTTTAGAAGTACCGGGGTGAGCGTCATGGCTTTAAAACAAACCAAAACGCTGAGGATTTGATGGCTTCATCTGAAAAACCTTCAGAATTAAGATTCGGGGGCAAAGCGCCAAGGTACAACAGAGATATCCACACGTGCGCTTGCTCTTTCATACTGGTTTAACCAAATCGATGTAAAGCCCTGCCTGGGCATTTACTTCTCATTAGCTTAAATTTGCCCTTAATTGATGTAGACCAAACTGCCATGAACCTGGTTTAAACTGAGCTGTGAGCAGCCCCTCACACCCCTGTTTTCGAATTGCTTTGAAGCTGACCTGGTGCTCGGCAGAGGGCAGCTGGCAGGGTCGGGAGGTCAGTGGGTGTGGCGGAGGGAGCAGGAGGACTTGTGGCCATCGTCAGCCACTGGTCCTTTTTGACTAGTGACGGCTGGAAGCGGCTTCTCGATGCCTGTAGGTGATGGGTTTCTCGTCTCCTTCACGGTATCTCATGCAGGTTTTGCTCAAGACTCTCTGTATATTCTCCGATCCCTGAAATACCAATTATGGAGCTGCTTTCCACCGGAGGACCTCAAATCTTTATTATCTTTATTTTACTTAGGAGCAAGCAGGGGATTTAACTTGCTCAAGGTTATCTATGGAGCCACCAGCAGAGCGAGGACCCCAGGTCCCAGCCTGGTACATTATCTTCTGGGCAGCACCATCCCCTCGCTCTGTGCACTGGAGGGGGGATGTTTAATTTATACAGCCTCAAGCGCAGTGCAGGAAAGACTTTTTCCCTGGGTAGAGACATGTGTTATCCTCATTAGCTTACACGAAACCCGAATAATAGCGAGCTGCAGAACTGATAAATGAATAAATAGCCCAGATATAGGACCCACGTTCCCTTTGAGTGCTCCAGGTGGGAGAACATCTTTATTTAAAATAGTTCCCCCTTTGCCGAGGGTATGGAGGAAGGCGTCGCATGCCGCTTCGCCCACGGCTGCCACCTGATCCCGAAACAGATTAATGAGATCAAAATCCATCTGGCAGCTCACTCGCCGGCGCGGGGAGGCGTTTGCCCGGGGCGGGGCTCCCCAGCGCCGGGGCTCCCCCACCACGTTAATCTCTTCGCGCCGGATTCCACCTCCCTGCCTCTCGCTGTATTGATTAGGTCATGTCACTGCTGGGCTTGTTTCAGATCCAGTAGCTTGGCGGATTTCAGAGGTGGATGCAGGTGCTCCTGGCTGTTGTCGCTGAGGGCTGGGAGGGGGTTGGAAAAGCTTGAGCCCAACCTGCTCCTCTCTGATCCCGTGCAGGACTGTGTTCTGTGGCTTCTCCTTCACAACACCCTTGGAGATGCTGCCGGACCCTCTCAACCCTACGGCTTTTAGAGTCCCTAAGGTCTTGCTGGCTTTCCTAGCTCCTTCCCCTTGTTCTCAGTAAGAGCAGCCCTCCCCTTTCTCAGTCTCCTGCTTTGTAATCGCCTGGTGATCTCCATCGCTTCGCTCCCCTCCGACCCGCGGCGCTCATTCCTCTCCCCTACATGGCTGCCAAAGCATCCTCCTATTTCTCCGTCCTGTTTTTCCATGAGCAAAAGCACCGGAGCAAGTTCTCGGAGCCTGCCGTGCTCTTTTCCCTGTGCCTTAGGAGCTGAATTTAAAAAAACAAGGCTGGAGAGGGGCCGGCTGAGTGAGCTACCAGGTCCCCAGTGCTCACAGATGGAAGGGGCAGGAGCTGGCATGTTCACGGGGATTATCCAGTCTGTATCTGTGTCTCTACCTACTGCCCAGTCCTCTGCACCCCACCTGGGCAGCAGAGCAGGTTTCTGGCATGTTTTTGTTATATCTCTACTAGCTGCCTTGTGTAGTGGTGTTTCAGATGAGGTCCACAGTCCCCCTGGACTTAGAGGACTGGTATTAGATTTTTTTTTTGTTTTTTTCCCCAATGGTTGGTGTTTCAAGCTGCTTCCCGTGCTATGGAGTTCACAGGTTCAAGTAGCCATCAGGATGATATTACGTAGTTATCTCTGATGGGATAAAGTAAGGCTGCTTGACCCAAAGGTCCCTTCCATCCCCCTTTACAACCCTCTTGTGTTCAACCCAGCAACCCCTCTTGCTGCACATCTGTTCTTCACACCACCAGATGCTCTCTGAGTACTGCTCCTGTTATCTCAGGTTCCTGTGTCTAATGAATTTATCATATCGAGGAAGCAATTCACACACCTCCCTCCCTCCCAGCAAAGGCTGGAGCGCGTTACCCATCACGCTAACGTCCAAAATTACAACTTGCCGTAGATCAATCCCGGCTTTTGAAACGCGTTTAAATGGATGTAGCGATCCCCAGCGAGAGAGAAGAGCCGCTGTGTTAATTTGTAATGAAACAAGAACTAACCCTGAAGGGAAAGACAAGCGAGGGTGAATGGGGCTCTTGTTGGAATAAGCATTTCCCGTGATGTTCTCATTCTCTTTTTCTTTTTCTACGTACCCTTTATTTTTTCTCTATCGTTTCTTTCCAGGCGCCGCCTTTTTTCCTTTGGAAATGCTCTATATAATGATCCCATCAGTCGAGTTTTCCCAAACAGAAACGAGCTCTTTCTTCTATTTCATTTGCTCACGACCCTAAGAAATTTTAAATGGAGATGGTGTTAGTGAAAAGCAGCAAGCACAATGATGACAACCGCATATTATATTTATAAAGTCTGCCTGTAGACGAGCTTGAATTCTGTACTTGAGGACAGAAACTTTGGAAATTACCCTCCCACATTACGATTAATTGAATTTCTTTAAGTCGAAGTGTTTGCGAAGGCACAGAGTGCTTCCATTCGCTGTGTCTCTGTGTCATAAACTTCTCTGCTTTAGAACACAAAATAAATTGTTTCGAAGCTCGAGACTGAAATTTTCAAGAATGCCTAAAGCACTTCGATTAGAGCTGCTTGAGAAAAATTTCCTAATGAATCCGTTTTCAAAATGAAAACACAGATTCACGGGAATCAAATCATTTTGTGGGGCCATCACCATTTTCTCATTTCAAATTTCATCAAAACATTTTATTCCAATGAAGCCAATTCCCCTCGGTTCCGTTGATTGCTTTGTGTGTAGGGACTGGTATCGTAAGAGGCCAACTTTAGTTTAGATAGTGCTGAGGCCAACTTTTTAAATAGAAGAAATAGTTTTGGCGAGGTGGGAAACTTGCTTTTTGTGTTTAACAAAGAAAACAACGCAGATTGGGATTTCCCAAAGATTGAAAACGCAACATTTGCTCCAGCAGGTGCCTCTTTTTCTCTTAAGGTTTCTCCTGGTGTTGACCCCATCCACCCAAAGCTTTCCTGATCCCCCCTGCCCCCAGAGGAGCTCAGCTGTCTCCACAACCCATAAATCAAAATTCAGTCTGCAGTGGTGCTGGGAAGAGATTGCTTTGAAGATTAATTCCTTTGAAAGATTAGGGCTGAGGGCAAGACGAGGACCTTTGTCACCCCTTGAAATGGCAGCGGCGATGTGAAATGTCTCGAGGTCTGAAGGAAATGGCAGGGCTTGGGTGGTTGAGGACGTGGGTGCATTGAGGGGGGACCTTGCCTGGAGTTGTGGGGCAGAAGGTCTCCGAGGAGCAGAGGTGGGGTTTAGTGGTGGTTCACCATAAGCCACGCGTGCAGCTGCAGCATCCTGGTCTTCATCTGCTCTTGAGGGTCGTGTTTTCTTTAGGAATGGCTCTCCCAAATCCCATCCCCACACTGAGCCAGGGGACCTGCTCTTCTCAGCACAGTCACGTACATCCCTGAGGTGCTTCTCCAAGTCTCTCTTGTACTTTTGTTGAAACCCATAAATGTGGTGATGTAGGCTGTGCACCACAGCCTCTCCATATGCAATAGAATATTATCTTCTGGGGTATGACTCCATCTGAGGTCAAACCATCCTGTGCTGGTTGTTGAAAAAATGAAGCCATCACCCATGTCTTGCGGAATTTCTCATCTAGTAGAAGCTCAAAGCATGGGAGGAGGAGTGGAAGGTTATATAACCCTATATCGTACCTCATAAAACAGCGCGGAGCTGGCAGAGAGAAACCACCATCCTAACAAAAGACTTTCCCGATCTTTTTGGAGCTCAGCCTTGTTGCCAAGCTCCTACTTCTTGCAAACCTAGTTCTGGTACCTCTTTCATGCCCATACTGTTGACATTTGCTAGTTTTCCCCATTTTTTTTCTTCTTTTTTTTGCATGACACCTGTAGGGTTGACAGAGTTGGGGTGAAAGCCCAACCGAGGTCCTTTCTGGTGCTCCTTCCAATGGACTTTCAAACTCTTATTCTGCAAAAGCTTGGCTGACCAGGAGGCTTTTTGATTTCCAGTTGCTGGCCGAGGGTTTGGCCCAGCCATTTCTCCTGCCTACTTGCCAGTTAATCCCCCGCTGAGTAAATACGTTCCCTATGCTTTATCACCCCTCGAAGAGTCTTAAAGACAAACAGAGAAGCAAGAAGGAAACAAAACGAGCCTCCCGCCAGTGAATTAAATGCACCAAGGAAAACACAGAAAAGACCAAGCAAATCCCAAGCAGCCCCTTCCTCTGAGTTAATTAATTAGAGCCTTGTTTGAGGACAAGCACCCTCTTAAATCCCCCATTTCTGAATGCAATTTTCTCGGTACACTCACTCAGTGTCCCTGATGGACAGGAGCCCAATCACTTCTCGACAGAAGGCGAGCGCTGCCGTGAGTGAAAATAATAGATTTTTACCACCACTGCAAGGGTTGTAAATACGTAACTAGAAACAGTTTCTCCCCAACCACCTTTTGGAGGCTACCCTTGGCAGGAGGTGGCGCAGGAGTTGCCTCCAAGAGGAGACGTGGTGGTGATGGACTTCTCCCACCGGTGTTTGCGACGGCTGGGGGAGCCTGAAAATGGGATGAGCTATGGGATGTGGTATATTTTTAATTTTTAAGACCATGCTGCTACCCCCTTCCCCATCCCTGGGGCGGGAGGACGAACTCTTGAGGTGTACAAATGCCATGGAAATAGTTTGGGAAGGAGAAAGGCTGGATGGGAGTTGTGGACGTGCAGACAAACAGCCTGAGTCAAACTTGGGATGCATTTTGTGTAGCTCTGGGCAGATTTTTAGCTGTTAAATTGCCGGCTGCGTCCTTGATGATGAACCAGCCCTGAAGATTCTGGTGGCTGTCGATGCAGCACCGGCCAGCCGGCGTGGGTCGCGTAGGTCGGGGCTATTAAAGGCCTAATTCTCAGGCACGAGGCTAACGACCTGACTGTGTTTATAATATCAGTGAGAACCCATGTCAAATCCATTGTTGCATGATGTGACCAAATCCATTACTGCACACATGGAAATCAATTACTGCACATTAGGGAACATTTAACACTTGAGCCTTTTCCGCCGCATTGTTTGCGCGGCGTGGCTGGAGGAATCGTTATCTGCCACTCTGGAAATGGATTTTTTATTTTGATTTTTTTTTTTTTTAACATCTGTAACAAATGCACACAGGTACGGAGCAAAACACATATGTGAGAGAGCTTGGTTAATGGCAAGGGGCTGAAGCAAAGCTGCTGCAGGATGGAGGCGATGGGTTGTGCACGAGCCGGTGTTACTATAGCCCAAAATGAGTGGGAATATGTGTTTCCCTGTGCTCACACCTACTCCTCTATCTGATGTTTCTGTCTCTCAGTGCCACCTCTCCCACGCAGCCAAGGAATCCTCGTTGGCCCACACTTCTGCATTTTTAAAAATCTTTTCTGTGTGTTTAACCAGAAAAAATCCCCAGCAATCAGACAATTCTAAATGTTGCGGAGGTTCAAGCAAGAAAAGGGTGTGTTGGGATGTGTTTGGTGGTGGTGGTGCTTGTGGTGGAGCTTTGGTTTCACCTTTCTCCTCAAATGCACCCTCCTCCTGATGTTTGCAAGAGCCGAGAAGGAGTTTGAGGATGTGGATAGATAAAAGCAGTGCTTAAACTAGGAAAGGAGAATCCCCCTCCTTTGAAATGGGATTGAACTGAGTTCTTCTCCACACTGGAGCATCCCTTCCCATCTTCAGGAGGGCCATGAGGCATCTCTCCTTCTACAGCCTCCCTGTGCCACCCCTCTCCTTGCACCTTCTCCTAAACACCCCAGCCCCACAGCAGGTTTTTCCTTCCTACACCTGTGTCTACATCCCACCTTTCCCCCCAGAGCTAATGTGCTCACTTAGCAGGCGCTTGCCACCTCCCTTCTGCCTCGCGCGGAGATGGAGGAAATGGATGAAGGTTAATTTTTTTGGTCCCTCTCATAATGACTCATCCATAACGCTTTCTATTGGTTATATTTCCTTGTGTGACAGAAACAATTTACTGCATTCCTACCTATTTTCTCTGCATGATCTGCTTGTGTGGAGGTTTGGGGAAGTAATTTACAGATATTTTGCCTCAAAATAGCTTACAAAGACAAAAGAGTCCTGTTGACACCAAGGTGCACTCCTCGCGAGCTAGAGAAACGGGATAAAACGGCTTTAAAAATAAAAACACTTTATGATAGTCACTCAAAGTCAAATTCTACATCGCACGCCGCAGTCAAAAGCTCTTGTTGCCGGTGGGGACTCGGGGAGGCGCGGGGCTTCTCCGAGGAGC
>NW_009693623.1:23284-23503 GCF_000703405.1 Apaloderma vittatum
AGGGCTGCCGTGGGTCATGAGAGGACGGTGCTCCACGGCATCAGGGATGATTTCGGTGGGTCTTGGTGTAGGGTTGGGGCCAGAAGCCCTGTGCGAAGCGTAGGGTCATGAAAGGATGCGTTTGGGCAGAGCCCAGGGTTTTTTTCGGTGCCCACCTGCCCGCCGAGCCAAGCTGCTGCCGGCGCTCACCGCTCTCTCCCCGCTCCGTGAGCAATAAGC
>NW_009693624.1:0-232 GCF_000703405.1 Apaloderma vittatum
GGCACTCGGTTCTTTCGTTGTCACTTGCCAGATGTAGCTCTGTGCATTCTAGCCTTTTATTGACATAGAGGGCAGCAGCCCCTCCTTGTTTCCCCTGCCTGTAACTTAATAATAGTACACTGCTGCTTTCAAAACTTTTGAATGACTGATTACTGGTGTGATCTACACTGCAGAGAGAAGCGCTTAATCCACTTGCTGCACTGCAGAGTGCCCCAGCATAGCAGGCAGCTCC
>NW_009693624.1:253-9471 GCF_000703405.1 Apaloderma vittatum
CAGGCATCAACCGAGACACCACATGCTGCGCCACCAGGCAGTCCTGGAGCTCAACGTCCCCCAACAGCAATTGCTGGATTCAACGCCAACAGGATTTCTTCATTATCACTCATGTGTTGAAAGAGCACCCATAACATTTTACCCTCAGAAGCAAGAATTTTCAGAAAAATCAACTGCCATTAAAAAAAAAAAATAATTAAGAAGGCACATGTTAAGGTAGAGATTCCTCTGGCACAATTCAGAGCTGCTCTCTTAATATAAAAGAGCAGTAGTAGATAAGAATCTGGCCCATCCATTTTTAATTCTTTAATATACGTATTCTTTAAAAATAAATAATGCAACTGTCAGCTCCATCTAACTGCCTCGTTACTGCTCATTCATTTCCTGCCAGCACCACAAAAATAGTTAGAAGGGTTTTGCATAAGGAGCGAGCTCATGAGAAAAAGGGGAGTATGTGCTATGTAAAGGGAAGAGCGAGTGGGCAGCACAGAGATGACTGTATGGGAAACAGCTCAATGGGCCAGCCAGTACCAAGGTATGGGAACAAACACCAGAAAAGTAAACTATAACAAACGATACCTGGGGCAATGAGACTTAGAAGGTGTTAATAATAGTGTAGGCAGCTATTTAGGTAAGCTGAAGTCAAAGGGGACATTATGTTCCAAGGAAGGACAGTGTTAGCGCATCTAGCGATCTCCTCTGTGGCACTAGCAAAAGAAAGGCTCCCAGGCAGTATTTTTCATCAAAAACAGCACTGAAAACTACCCACTTGGCAACTTAGGCCCTTATAATAGGCCCTTATCTTCATGTCTGCCTTATGCTAGAGGCTGTGAAATTGAGTGATCATCTGAATTTCAGAGCAGCTCCTGTATGTAGAAAGTAGTTAAGAGAGCCTAAAGTTGTACCACCTGCCTGCCTGTACCTAGTAGTGGCAGTAATCCCTTACAAACCTCAGCCTCGGGGGAGAGGAGGCCAGTGTTGTCCCTTTCTCTCTTCAGAGAACAAGAGCCAACATCAGAGAGTCAGGAGCAGTGTCAGGGAGGGCAAGAGGACATCAGAGGTCAATGCTCAGCTCGTGCTGAACCCCTGTCTGACCTCCACTGCTGCTGTGGATTTGGACAACAGCTGGGGAGCGACAGAATTGGTGAATGACAAACGAAACGAGAACCACTCGTTCTAATCAACTCTTGACTTCTGCCTTCAGGCCGAAGAGCATTTAACTCTGCCCTTTGCCGTACATGAGCAGTGGATTAATCTAGCCGATGTGGTGGTGTTGGGTCATAGGCTGGACTTGATGATCTCAAGGTCTTTTCCAGCCTCAACAATTCTGTGATTTTTAATAATGAAAAAAGAGCTTTGAAATTATTTTGCAGTCCCTATGATGACATCACCGTTGTACAGTGAATCCCAATCCCTTCTGGCATTAAGCAGCATTGCAACAGCTCTGCCTTATATCCAACATCAGGTTCGTTAAATCAAACTCTGTATATAGCACCAGAGTAACTGCAGACCTTCAAACTATTATTCAGCTGCAAAATTCAGTCATCTTGTGTGCACGTCTGCAAACACAGACATGTCTGTAGACATGCACACATACATGTTTGCAGCATATATAAGCAAATCAAACTGTCATAAGAGTAGATGTCAAAATAAACAGAGAAATGTAATTGATCGTACAACTATTATCAATTTTTGTTTCTCTCCTCATAAGTGCTGACTACAACAGTAACTATTAAAGATGAACCATCACCATATCAGGTCTTGATTCACTAACAGCACTTCTCTGCATCCCGAGAGTTAAAAAAACAGAGTACTTACCCAATTGTGTCTGATTATGAGACTACTATAATTGATTCTCTGACTAATAAGCATACTAGTGGGAATCTTCTTGGACCAGAGAATTCAGCAGCTAATGATGCAAAGCCATGTTTGGCGGAAGCACCATTCAGATGTTTTAAATAAAAGTACATAGTCTAGCCTGCTTGAGAAATCCAAGCTGAAATCCAAATATATCAAGTTGATAACAACTGCTCCAGTACCCTATAACAACATGTGGTTATTATATATCATTACCAAACAATGATATCATGTGTTTCTGTCTACGTTGGCAAGGACCAAATTGTAATAAGTGACTACCATATTACCAGGCTAAATAAAAGCATGGTTTTCTAGGGCTGAGTTTCTGAAAATGGTGACTGTGGATTAGAGTCTAATGCTTACTGCCATTCCGCTCTTCTCAAATGCTCAACACATGCCTGCATAGGCAAGAGCCTCCAAGTGGTTTCCTTGTGCAACAGATATGCCAAAAGCAGAGAACCGTTCCTCTGCAGCACAGCTTCATAAGGATGTTTTTTAGGAAACATCTATTGAACTAGTCAAGAAACAAATGATAGAAGGTGATGGAAAGTCTCAAACTTAAACATCTGTACTTGATATATAAGCACTTTCATTGTAGCATTTTAGACCTTTGTTGCTCCCCACCTTAACTGCCTGTTCACATTGCATTTTCAGCTTTCGGAGGAGCCGTGTGAAGAAACATTTGTGTGGTTTTTATGGTCCCACCCCTTCTCGGCAAATTACCATTTCCCCACAATAACAGGAGGAACTAGCTTTCTGTTAATTGCTCAGTAAAAGAAAGTGCCTTGGGGCTTTATTAAGAAAGATTTCTGAGAGACTGAACCAAGTGTGACCTAAATTGGCTTCATAAGTCATTTCTGGAGGGCATCGAGGGATATTCACAACCATAATCGCCTTTCACCTTGATGTTAATTATATACTTTACCATTCAAAATAAGTCATGGCCATGAGCTGAAGCATTTGTAAAGTAAACATGTCAGGAAAGCAAAATAGTGTAAAATGAACTAAAACAGTCAGTTCTGGAGAATTAAAAATTCCTATTCTTTTTACCCTCAATCTCTAGCATGGCCTGAGCAGAAAACAATCATTGGTCTCTAAAAGTAAGGAAGCAAATTTTCACCTCTCTACATTGCTTTGTTTAAAAATAATTAAAAAAAAGAATATGCACAGTGCTTTTCCTCTGAATATGAAAATAAAGAGGCCTTGCTGGTTAGTAACAATTTGAAGAGCTGTAGGTGCCTCGAGGCCTCATAACATACATTTCCCCTAAAAAAAAATAAATGTATTCCACAACTTATTTCCACATTTCTTCTTTCTTTCCTTCACTTCAAATCAAGGCTATTTATATGAAAATAGGATCTGTATTTCCAAAATGTGCACTACTCCACCAAAGTCAATGCCCCATTTCTGACAGTAGCTTTTTCTGCAGGGGATTATTATATACCACATCAAGTGGGGACACGAATCCAGTAAAAATCACCACAATCCAGAAGGCAAGTTTCTGACCCAAAGAGATGGCATCTGGGATTTACCGATTGCCAATCACAAATCACGATGAGTTTAGAAAGGCAGGTTCCAGAGCTGGCCCACTTTAAAGCACTGGCTGAGCTGTGACAAAAGTGCTACATTTTAGTAGCACATGTTGTGGGCATTTAAGAAAGATTATACAGAAAATGAATATTCAAAACAAAAATATGGGGTGTTGCTGTTTGTTTTAAATTGGCATCTGCCAGTCCTTTGAAGATATGGTACAAAGAGATAGTTCTGGTTTTTTCCTGTCATTTCAAGCTTTGAAACCACCCTGCTCATGTCCTGCTGGGTAACCTCAGCCCCTCAGCAGTCCCGCTGTGCACCACCTCCAAACCCTGGCTGTGCTTTCTTCTCCTAAGTCATCTCCTACTTCATATTCCAAAATTTAGTGTGAACAATTCCCTGTTTCTCATTTATCGATATCTCCCATTTCACTGTCTTTTCTGTCCCCCTTGTTTGTCTGATACCTAAATGCTAACCAAATGCTAAATTCTGCTCTGTGAGTCTGTAAAAAAAATCCAAAATAAATACAAAAATAAATACACGTACGTTCAGAAAAGCAAGTTTACAACAGATTTATGGAAGATAAATCCACTGAAAGGTTCAGTAACTGAGAGAGTATTTGGGGAAATCCTATTTTGTCTTTATGCTTTTTTCTAAACAACTGCCAATGGATCCTGTTAAAACAGACCGAGACAGTTAATCCTTTGATCTTGAGCCAGTAGGGTTGTTCTTGTGCACTGCCTGTATAATACCTTCATTCTCTGTTAACTCTTCCATAGTTTTTGTTTGTTTTTATTATTTTGACACAAGTGAAGACTAAGATTCTTGCAGAACATTTTTTTTTTGATCTGACATACCTTATAAACCAAATAATACTTCACAAACCTGCAACACCATCCAGTTAGGTCATACTGGATATCAGTTACAAACATAATAGATGACATTAATACAAGTAATATTCTGAAGCACTTACTTTAAGATTACAGTAATAACATGTAGATACAGGATTTCTTACCTCCTTCAGTATATTAACTGCAGACATAAAAGAACAACGATGGCATTGACTAAGCACACACTAGAACAAAGAAAATAAGGACAATTATTAAGAATTTTTAAAGTAATTTTCATAGATAAACTTTATTTCTTCTTTACAGGCTACAGTTTAAGTCTTAGATAAACTTTTATTTTTTCCTCTACAGGCTACAGTTTATGTCTTCAGTCAAATCTCTTGAAAGGCATTCTTAGTTTTCACTTCCATCTAAACTCACCCTCATCCAAAATTCTCTGTGAGATTCTTAAAGCTTTCAACTAATTTCCTATCTCCTTCGTAGCATTTCAAATTACACATGCTGCTTGAAAATACACTTAAAATCTGTTAATGCTGAGAATGTCCACGAACATTTGCATGTGCTTAAAGCAAGAACCCCCTTACATATTATTAGCAAAATTTTTGCATATCACCACTTACTGCCTTTAAAATTTAACTGATTTCTATTTCCTTTCTTAGGAAATAGAGTGAACACCAACACCTAGCTGATCACTTTTCTGCCACTGGTTAACTACCTTACGCCCCACCATTAACATGCTTTCTGAAACATGCATCTTTTTGCCAGTACTACACTCCTCTTTATTTTCAAATAGTTAAATAACAGCTGAGGAGTCTTATATGCAGCAGTCAATTCAGATGCATTATTATATTCAGGTGGCACTACCGTACTTTCAGGCATCGCTCTGTGATTGCTCTGGCAGTCAACCTTTTCCACGTGTTGCCATAAAAACAGTAACTTACATGTCAGAGATGACTCTAAGCCTCTCTCCTAATGTGATGTTTTAGATATATAAATCAACAGCCACCACCAATAATAAAGATTCAAGGTATCGGGTTTCTGCAATAGTGATGCAATTTGTTATACCCCTCACTGTAACTTGCAAAATAACCCAAGCTGAGTTGTGATAAATAAGCTTAAAAATGTCATAACGAGCCGTAGAGCTGAAAGGGCTAAATTGCTCATAGTAATGAACTGAAATAAAATGGTCAGACAGCATTAATAAGTCACAGAGAGACAGACCTTTCACTTCATTGTAGAGCTGCACCATCATTAACTATTGGATATCACATTCTTAAGGTATCTCAAGAGGTATTGTACCTTATACTGAAAAGGTTTTTAAGCAACTTTTACCGGATCACATTTTACAGAAAAAAAAAAATGCATATAATCATAGAATCATAGAATGGCCTAGGCTGGAAGGGACCTTAGAGATCATTTTAACCCAGCCTCCCTGCCGCCAGGAACGCCACCTCTTCGACTAGATCAGGCAACACATGGAGACCGAACAGGAATCGAACTCGTGACCTTAGCGTTGCTAGCGCCACGCTCAACTGACTGAGCTAACCGGCCCCCTAACAGCCACATACTGACCAATACATAACTGAAAAAGAAAGAAAATAATAAAATACTTGAAAAACACCTATATACCTGCATGAGAGAGATACAATGCAGGTAAGAACCTACATGTGAAAGTAACAAAGAACAGCTGTAACTGCCTAGGTCCCACAGTGACATGTTTTTATGCAATCAAAGATGAGGTATCAGTGATTCCTTGGTATTTATTACTATTAGCTGCAGTAAATTATATAACACATTTCCAGTTAGCTATGCCATACTCATTGCATACACAAGTTATGGCTACAGTAAATGATTTCAGTAGCCATTCTTAAGAGTAACTTTACTCCAAAGAATAAGAAATCACAAACAAATCAATATTTTCACCACAGCTGGCTGAAGTAGAGATAAAAACCCTATAATTACATCCACCAGCTTATCCAGTCATTGAATAACATCTAGATTAATATGAGAAGTAGCAATAGAAACCAATCCCAAACTGGTAAAGGAGCATAATTTTAATTTCTTTCCTTTGTTCTCTTCAAGCTTGAGGTTCCAAAAAGAACACGTAGGTCACAACACTAATGAAATATACCAGCAACATTTATTATTAATCATAAAGCAGTGTTTAGTTTCAGTCATTTACTAGCACATCTAATATTCTTCATAAATTATTATGTCTTTTTCCATTTTGAACCCATTAAACTGATTGGGAGCTTTTCTATAGACTGTCTTAGGCCTGACTGGGATGCACAGACTCTCCAATAGAGAAACTCATGTAAAAGCAGTACAAATTACATAAACGTTTATGCAGCAAATATATGCAATATATAAAAAGCTAAATGAGTTAATGTTAGGTGCGAGTATAATTTAATACGCAGTTCGGCAAAATGAGAGCTATCTCCGAGAATGAAGAGCCAGAATTCTCTCTGTTCTTTTTCCCAGTTGACGGAAAATCCAGCTCTATGGGAAAACAAAAGTTTACCTCTCACAGGCCAGTCTGGCCCTGTTCCCCTGCTAAGAACATTAGCTGGTCTGCAAATTAGAACATTTCCTACTACAGGGTTGCACATCACACACTAAGGCTATACTAGATGGTACAGTCACCTTGCAGAAGTTACTAAAGTCCACTGTGACTACTATCATATACTTGGTGGCGTCACTTATTCTTGCTCCTAAAGCAAAAGCCTTTTTGTATCACTAACAATATTAGACCTTTGATCTTAGGGAAACTTAAGAGACAAACTACACTGCTCCTTTCCAGTAATACAGGTTCTATTTCCTATCACATAAACCATTAAAAACACGGTGGATGTTTTAATTTGCAGCTATTACCTAACTGATTGGGCTTGAGACCAGCTGCCAGGTATTAACTGCCATCTCCTATCACCAATTCAGGAGTGCTTTCAAAACTTCTGATGAGCATTTCTGTTCTTCCTCTACTTGCAAGAAAAAAAACTCATATACATTTACTGATAACATCATAGCTTTATGAAAGAAAATGGAAAGAAAATTCAGCATTCATACCAGGAATTAGCTGACTGTCCAACAACATTTGTGAAAAAAATAAGTAACAACAGGCACAGAATTAACAGAAATAAATGCTGCTGAGAAAACTCCCTGCCTCATCCCTTTAATGACTTCATCTCCATTAAAACTTTCACTACATATTCAGTTCAGTATAACAGAAAGAGAACAGTATTCCTCTGTAATTATTTAAGAGGTCAAATTAATCAAAATTTAAAGAACCTCAGCTCTAATGAAAACTTCCACAACCTACTTCAAACTTCAGTTCAATCATACCTAAATCCATCTACCAAGAATAAGTTAATTTAACAATCCAAGATCATAAATACCCATAAACACTATTTCACAGCATCTCCATTAAGTCAGTCATTGTTTACAGGTGAGAAAAACTAAACTAAAGCCAAAAGAAGTGAAATAATTTTTCCCACATGTACACAGAAAGGTGGAAGAAGACCTTCAGACGCAGAAGGCTGGTGTGCTGCGGAGTGCTGGGGTCCCAGTGAAGCACACCGCTGGTGAGGGCACTGCCACTGCGTTACTCTTATCCTCAGGCTACTTCATGCCTCTCATGGCTTAGACAAGGAGACACAATAAACAGTGCCAGGATGAAAAGCAGAACTCATTCACTTCTCAGCGAGCTTTTCTTCAAGATCACATTCCAAATCTCCTGAACACCGTTTTTAGAAATTTCCTCGAGATCTTCCCATAGCCTTTTTTTATCCTATCAATGATACCATACACTTGAGCAGCAGCGATGTCTGTGTCAGCATTTATGCGTATGGCAAGCAGGTGGTCATAAGCCATCATGGAATGAAGTCTGAGGCATACCAGGGTATTTCAGCCTAATGGAGTACTTTTCACTAGCAAACATTGCCAGTGAACAGTTTGCAATTCTTTACTGAGTATGTTTTAAGGTCTCTTAATGGTCTGGTACCACCACAGCAACAGCTTCTTGTCTGAATAACAAGATCTAGAAGAATAAGGTATGGCAGACCACAACAATTCTGGACTTGCATTTCTGGATCCGACTGGAGTCAGTAAGTGCCAACGGTAGAAAGGCTGCCTAATCATTCCTCCAAAATTCATTTTTCAATATAAAAACTGTCTAACTTCAAACTGTTCCAAATAAAGCTTTCCATAACAGGTGTCTGCCTAAAGTTGACTCATCATAGTTTCACCTACAATAATTTAGCTATTTCTAAGAATGAGGTTAAGGGAAAACCACCTGGGCCATCATGCCCTTGACCCTTACGCCCAGAACCACACAGTCATTCTTGATGTGTTCCAGGTCTTACCTTGCAGTATCACTGGTGTCCACATAGAAGAGCAGAAGAGGAACAGGCCAAGGGCCGGACAAGCCTCAACAGTCTCTTTGCAATGTTCCAGATCATAGGGTGGTTTTAAGCAAGATACCACCTACTAATGCTAGTAGGTATCTAGTCATTCTTGAGTGTCTTCATAACTCTTGGCTGAATAGCATCCAGGATCCGACATTTTTACTAGTATGTTTTATAAAATTCATAAATATATTTACAATATTCTGTATATTTATTAACAGCTACATAATTTAGACTACAGACGATCTCCCCTTAAATCTGCTCAGATGTCACTCCAGCAGCAGAACTCCACTTTATTAACTGAAAAGTAGTTTAAAAATGCAACTAATGCCATAGATGCTGCAGCTAATCAAAGCTTGCCTAGATTCAAAATGCTATTGGACAGATTAATGGAAGAAAAATCTGTCAAAAAGGCTATTAAAGACCTCCCTTCAGGCCAGGAATACTTGGGATTATCCTCTAGGGAAGCATCATCATAGGTTTTACCTGCTCACACAGTGCTTTGGCATTCACCATTGACCACTACTGGCCATTCTTTTGTAATTGTGTAATAGAATGTATTGGGTTGGCTCAGCCGGAT
>NW_009693625.1:0-5291 GCF_000703405.1 Apaloderma vittatum
CCCCAAAATGAAAGAGGGAGGGGCGGGTGATGCCTCCGGGTCTTGTTCCTACAGGGTGCTCCTCCCGTCCTGAGAGCACCTGGAGGGCTTTGGAGCAGGTGGCCCAAGGGGTTGGGGAGCGGTGGCGCAAAGGATCGGGGAGCAGTGACCCAAAGGATTGGGGAGCAAGTGACCCAAAGGATTGGGGAGTGGTGGCCCAAAGGCTCAGGGAGCGGTGCCCAGTGTCACAGGCAGCTCCCTTGGCTGCAGGACTTCGAAGCAGCTCACACCAGGCCAGTCTCAGTTTCCCCAGGGTTATAACCTATTAATTCTTGCAGAACCCAAGCATCTGGAAGGTGTGTTGCTCTGTCCCTGCTCAGTATTTTCCTTAAGTCAGGGTTGGATTAGCTCATGAGCAGGGCCACCCCACTGGTTTGAAACCTGGTGGCATCCATGGTTTGGAAGACTCTGGGGAAAAGCCCCATCTTCTTTCCCCTGATGTCAGCTGTTGCCCCTTTGGTGTTGATGTGGTGCTCGCTGCCTTCAGTTTGGTTCTGGGGGATGAATCTCTTGGTGAGGGTGGTCACCAACACCTTGGCATGGTTGTGGTCTTGAACTTCTCAGGACATTTCTTCATTGAAGAGTCGGAGGATGGAGTCAGCAGCTTGCTGTTTCGTGGCAGAGGCAGCGTCCCCAAAGGGAGGAGTGCCAAAGCGTTACAGGCTTTCACGCAAATAAAAGCATCCCTTTGCTGAAGCTGGAGTTTGTTAAGCTAAAGCAGCTTATCGGGTGCTTAGCGGCCGTGTTGTTGAAGTAACTGTCATAACTAAATGCTTCCCTGTGAGCCAGTGGCTTTGTTTGCCTGCCTGCCCTTGAGCATTAGCAAAAACACTTTGTGGGAAGCGGGAGAGGCCGATAACGCTGGCCTTCGGTGGCTCGAAGCATTGGGATCAGACACAGAGGACTGGAGCCGAAGTTCACCAGTCTGTCAGTGAAGTTTAGATCCTTGTGTGGATCCTTTCGCCCTCAAACAGGGGAGGACTTGCCATCAAATGGTGCTGGTGTCTTATGTACCTGAGGACTCGAGCCCAGCTTGACGAGGAGCTCTGTTAGCACCGCTTTACTCCCCCGGGAGACGCCATTTCCTTGCCAAGGAGCCGGTTGGTCTGGCGTTGCTGCTAATAGTGCTCCATTTACTGGCTGTCAAAGCCCCGCTCTGTTCTCTGCAGCAGCGCTGAATAATAGTGCTTGCTGTCCCGTCCTCGCTCAGGATAACTCGTGCTCGCTTGTCTGCCTGCAAAATGAGTGAGGGTTCCTCCTGTGGCATAACTGACCTTTTCGCTTAAGTGCTTTAATTCTCTTGCAGAGCAATCCCACACCGCAGAAACGAGAATTTCTTCTTGCTGTGAGCAGCACCTCCAAAGAGAACGGGGTTCGCGTAGAGCAAGATGACCAGGACTTATTTGCAGGTGGGTGTTCGTTTGGGGCTTTCAGAAGTTGAAGCCTCAGAGAGTTTTGTTTTGCAGCATGACACGCAGGTCACGGATATTCCCGGACTATCACGGGTCCTTATCTCAAACTCGTGTTCTTGTCTTCCCAAGTGCTCTTGTCTGCTTGAGTGGTGTTTTTTTAGGAAGGTCGGAGGAGCCTCCTCCAGGTCTCGAGCTTAATCATGTGGCAGGATTAACCATTTGAAAGCCGGAGGGGATTAAAGCTCGGCGTTAGCTGCTCTAGCACACAGTAAGGAGGCAATGCCTGGAGCCTTCTAGAATGAGGAGCTCGTTGGATTAACTCGATGTTCTCCGGCAGGACCGATCAAATGCTCTTCTTGCAGCAGAGATGCGTCAAGGTGTGCAGCAAAGACGCATCAAGTTGTGCTCTTCCCACGTGCTTACAGGCATCCTCCCTGTTGGGTTTTTGTTTTGCAAATTATTGTTACTCTCTAGATCCTGTGGACCAGGCTGAGGATTTGAAAGTGCCATTTCTAGGAACCTAAAGGCTGACCCTTGCAAACTTCTCTCAACAGATGCCACCGTTGAGTTGTCTCTAGACAGCAGCACACAGAACAACCAGAAGAAGGAACCGGCCAAAGCATCTGATTCTGCACCCTCGTTAGAAGTAGCAGCAAGCTCTTCGAGAAACTCTCCAAAGAGCTACGAGGAGGTGAGACTTTCTCCGAGAAACACTCTCCTGGGTGGACTGGCTCTGTAGAACGGCCTCAGCCAGACCAAAGTGCCAAAAAAACCTCGGCAGCACGATGAGCTCATGGTAGCGTGTGGCACTTCTGTGATTTGGGGTGGTTTGAAGACTGGCCTTTTAGTTTTAGTCTCCACTGTGTGCTTCCTCTTCAAACAGCTGGAAGAAGAGGAGCAGGAGGACAAATTCGACCTGACCGTAGGAGTGAGCGACCCGGAGAAAGTTGGTGAGTTCAACATTCCCGGGGTAACTTACTCCAAGTCTTCATGTAGAAGAAATGAAGTTTCACCACATGAAATGCTTGGCTTGCAAACGAGCAGGTTCTGGAAAGCTGAGGAGCCACAGCGAGTTTGGTTTTTTTGGGGGGAGGAGGGTGAAATGTGATGCTTGCAGTAGCTGGTAAACAGGGGATTTCTGTGTCGTCTGCTATTGACGTCTCACTTCTTTTTCCTGCAGGGGACGGCATGAACGCATACGTAGCCTACAAAGTGTCGACGCAGGTAGGTCTGAGGCAGGGGTGCCGTTATTTTCCGTGCTTGCAGGCAGTGGGTAGAGCTAGCAAGGCCTCGTGCGCTGAGGTGAGCTTCCCCAGGCGAGTTCAATCCAAGTCTTGACTCTTTTTATTTCCCCCTCCCCAGACGAGCATGCCGATGTTCAGGAGCAAGCAATTTTCTGTGAAAAGAAGGTTCAGTGACTTCCTGGGGCTTTATGAGAAGCTGTCGGAGAAGCACGCCCAGAATGGGTTCATCGTCCCTCCGCCACCTGAGAAGAGCCTCATCGGTGAGTTGGGGGGACGCGGAGCTTCAGGCCCAAAGGAACAGGCACGGAAGATAAAAGCCGGGTGCTGCAGCGCAGACAAAACTCCAGTTCCTTGTGTGGAGCTCTGGGCTTCTTGAGCCTTGTTGGAGTTTTTCCTACCTTCCCTCTCTGCTAGGAATGACTAAAGTGAAAGTTGGGAAAGAAGACTCCTCTTCAGCGGAGTTCCTAGAAAAACGACGGGCTGCTCTAGAGAGGTACGTGCCCCAACCGCTGTCCCCTCGTGCCTCTGGAAGGTCAGACCAGCTGTGCTCTCCTCCCTGAATGTCCTTATTAAAAGATCTCTTGGCGCATGTCGAGTAACTTTTGGAGTAAATGACAAGCACGTGGCGGCTCCCAGCCAGGTTTGCTGTGAGCGAAGTAACTCTTGGCGTGTTCCTTCCCCCTCCAGGTACCTCCGGAGGGTGGTGAGCCATCCGACGATGCTGCAGGACCCAGACGTGAGAGAGTTCTTGGAAAAGGAGGAGGTCAGTAGCAGGGAATAATGTAGCAGTTACGGGGCCATGGTGCTTCAAAGCTCAGTGACAAGTTTCTTCATGGGAAGGGTTCTCAAGCCCTGGAAGAGGCTGCCCAGGGCAGTGGTGGAGTCGCCACCCCCTGGAGGTATCCAGAAGCTGGCCTGGGGTCCCTCCACCAACTTCTTCACTGCAGAGTTGTTTCACTTATTCTCTCTTCTTGTGAAGCAAACTTTTGTTCCTCTTTCTTCATAGCTCCCACGAGCGGTTGGCACCCAGACCCTGAGCGGAGCAGGAATACTGAAGATGTTTAACAAAGCTACGGACGCCGTCAGCAAAATGACCATCAAGATGAACGAATCGGACATAGTAAGTAGGAAGACACCTCCGGGATGTCCTCATCCTCGCTCCGACCTCTCCTCACCTCAGGCTTTGGGCACGAGGTTGATGGGAACATCATCTGGAGCTCGGTTTTTCTCCATTTCAGTGGTTCGAGGAGAAGCTGCAGGAGGTGGAGTGCGAGGACCAGCGGCTGCGGAAGCTGCACGCTGTCGTCGAAACACTGGTGAACCACAGGAAAGGTAACAAGCTCGGTGCTGTGGGGCGGTTTGAAGGTCACAAGTGGCACTGGGCATCCTTGCAGGTTCTTCTGAGAGGGAAGATCTGACGGTGACATCTCCTTGGGCTGAACTTCTCGGTGGTGGTGGACAGCTTCTCTTGGTTTCCCTTCATTAGAGCTAGCGTTGAACACAGCACTTTTCGCCAAGAGCCTGGCCATGCTGGGCAGCTCAGAGGACAACACAGCCCTGTCACGAGCGCTGTCCCAGCTGGCTGAGGTGGAGGAAAAGATCGAACAGCTCCACCAGGAACAGGCTAATAATGACTTCTTCCTCCTGGCCGAGCTTCTGGGAGACTACATCCGCCTCCTCTCAGTCGTAAGGGTGAGTTGGTTGACTTTGCGTCTGGGCTCCTTCACTGGTAGAGCGGTCCACGTTCTGACATGAGTCTGGCACCTCGTTGATTGGTAAAAGCACCGTCAGCGGCAGAGCTCGGCCTCTCCTCTTCCCTTCCAGGGTGCCTTTGACCAACGCATGAAGACCTGGCAGCGGTGGCAGGATGCTCAGACCATGCTGCAGAAGAAGAGGGAGATGGAGGCCAGGCTGCTGTGGGCCAACAAACCGGAGAAGCTGCAGCAGGCCAAAGATGAGATCTCGGAGGTAGGAAGGGAGGAATCCCTGGGCTGCTCTGCTTGAGCTGCTTCGCTCCCAAGGAGACCTTTTGAGAAGGAGACCTGAGCTGAAGAGAGAGCTGCTTTTACCCCCAGAGACAGCGCACTTCCTCTCTCCGCAGTGGGAATCCCGTGTGACGCAGTATGAAAGAGATTTTGAACGGATTTCTGCTGTCATCCGCAAGGAAGTGATACGGTTTGAGGTGCGTTTGGCCCAGGCAAAACTCTCTGAGCTGGGTTGGCCTTGGTGCAAAAAAAGGGGGAGGCTTCTCTGCGGAGGAGCGTTGTCCCTTCGAATGAGGGCAGGTGGGTGAAGGTGCTCTGGAGGAGAGCTTTGTGGGGCCTCAAGAGGAACAGAAAAATCCTGGTGGTTTCTCCTTCCTCCCTGCAGAAGGTTTTGATTCCTTCAGCTTCGTTTACCTTCTTTTGCAGAAAGAGAAATCCAAGGACTTTAGAAACCACGTCATGAAATACCTGGAGACGTTATTAAACTCGCAGCAGCAGGTGAGGAGCCCCAAACAGGGTTTTGCCACACATGAGTCCCTTCCCTGGGCTGGAGCAGGGGAAAACCCACCTCTTTGCTAACTCTTCTTTTGTCCTGCTGGAGGGATTTTCCC
>NW_009693626.1:0-13104 GCF_000703405.1 Apaloderma vittatum
CTAACATTCTGTGATTCTGCGATTCTGTGATCCCCGTGGCAAAGTCTATGCATCTTATGAAGTTCACAGTTTTGTACTCGTTAGATTGTTTCAAATGAATTAATCTTAAATTTGCACACAGGAAAGATTTCTCTAGGTGCTCTTCTGTCAAAGGAGGAGCCACCACAGTCCTCACAATTTGCGGGTTTATCATCTCATTCTAAGAATACTTGGTTGTCTCCTTCGGCTCTGCAGAAGCTAGAGGCACCTTTAAAAGAATAGATATGCTATTTTTCCAGAGGATATGTTGTCTCAAGAGCATATCCTGCACACTTTACAAACTTCAGCTCAGAACACTTTTTTTTTTTGTATCTTAGCACAGCAGTAATTTATATAAAAACTTAAAACTTATAAAAACCCTTAAAATTATTTCCTCTATTACAGCTAAATGGATAGAACACAGGGAATCAAAGAGCTTTGAAATCAAGTGATCATTTAAGTGCAATGACTGGGTGCAGTGTGGGAGATCTCTGTTAGTTCAGCTGATACAGAGGCTTCCCTATCCTCTCTCTCCACTCAACAGAATGAGGTGACACAAGGCATGGGGAAGATGGTAACAAGTTCCTGCCCAAAGCACCAGGCACACCTCCTCCACAAGTATTACAGCTTCCCAGTTGCCCTTTTCTAATACATACAAGTCTTTGCAAGTGGAATCAAATAAGGACAAGGACAATGGAAATGTTGCCAAGATTGTCACCCTACACACTGCATCAAAATCACTTTTATAAACTAAAAAAGACAGGTCACTGTCATTGGCGATTCTCTTGTCAGGGAACAGAAGGCTCAATATGCAGGCTGGACCCACTTTTTAGGGAAGTCTGCTGCCTCCCTGGGGCTGAGGTTAAAGATGTGAAGAGAAAGCTCCCTACCTTCATATGGCTCTTGGATTATTATCCATTATTGATCTTTCATGTAGGTGGTGATGAAGTTGCTATAAGGAACCCAAGGGCAATCAAAAGAGACTTTGGGGCCTTGGTTAAGAGGCCAGTAACACCAGTAGTTTTCTCCTCTGTCTTTCCAGTTGCAGAGAATAATGAATGAAGGAACAAGAAAAGCCAGCAGATAAATATCTGGCTCCAAAATTGGTGTCACCAGCAGAATTTTGGAGTTTTTGATCATGAGTCAGTCTACACAATACCAGGACTGGGAATGACAGATGGTGTGCACATGTTGCAAAGGGGAAAAGGATCATTGCACAGGACTTAGTAGGGCTCATTGAAAGAGCTTTAAACTAGATTTGAAGGTGGAAGGGATAAAGCTAGGCTCAATGAAGACAAGCCTGGGGAAAGCAGGACAATGTTCAAGGGATGGTGTGCGAGTGAGGTCCTTTGGTCCGCTCCCTGATGTGCTGAATACACTGGAGCACGTTTGAAATGTCTTTAAACTAGTGCATGCAGTATGATGAATAAACAAGAGAAGCTAGAAGCTTTGGCCCAATCCCAGAGCTACAACATCATTAGCCTAAGTGAAACCTGACGGGATGAGTCCAGTGATTGGAGTGTTGTGATGGACAATTGTAAGCTCTTCAAGGAGGAATAGGGTGGGCAGGGGAGGTGGAGTGGGGCGGTGACACTCTGTGTAAGGGAGGGGTTAGATCGTGTGGTACATACTGTTACTGTTGTTACTGGTGAAAGCACAGTTCAGGGCCTCTGGATAAGGCTGAAGGAGAAAGAAAATAAATCAGATGTTTTTGTGGTAGTCTACTATTAATCGCCCAGCCAGGATCACAACATTGATGGAGGGATTCTGCAAGGAATTAAGCGATATCTTTAGATCTACCATCCTAGTCCTTATAGGTGATTTTATTTTTCCAGACATCAACTGGAAATATCATGCAGTGGACACAAAGGGTTCTTGCAGATTTCTAGAACATGTTGAAGATCACTTCTTGGTGCAAGTTATAAGGCAGCCAACTAGGAAAGGTGGCCTCCTCGATTTGTTTGTAAACAGAGGGACCAAAGTGGGTGAAGTGGTGACTGGTGGCTGTCTTGGTCACAGCGATGATGAAGTAGTTGAGTTTCAGATTGTTGGTGACAGGATAAAAGCTCTAGAAAAACTTTCACCCTGAATATGGAGAGAGTAGACTTTAGGCTGCTGAAGGAACTAGTCAGACAGGTCTCATGGGAATTTGCTTTTTAAGGCAGTGGGTTCTATGAATGCTGGTAACATTTTAAAGGCTATTTCTTAAGAGTGCAGAAGCAGACAATTCTGAAATGTCAAGCAAGAGGGGCAGAAGGCTGGCTTGGCTAAGCAGAGATCTACAACTTCGCTGGAAAAGGAAAGTGTACGGACATTGGAAGCAGGGACAAGTGACACGAGAGGATGACAGACATGCTGATAGACACTGCAGGGAGAAAATTCATATGGCCAATACTCAATTAGAGTTCAAGCTGGCCAGCACTGTGAAGGATGGCAATGTTTAATGCCTTCTTTGCCTCAGTCTTCAACATGGATGATGGGCCATGGGAAACCTGGAGCCCAGTCTTGGAAAACCGTCACTGAGGGGTTGATAAACTCCCAGACAACTCTGAAGATTCTCAAGACCTGCTACTTCAGCCAGATGTATATAAATCTATCAGCATGGTGAGGTTCATCCCTGGGTACTGAAAGAGCTATCTCATGCTATTGTGGGACCTCTCTCCATTACTCTCCAGTGGTCTTGGGATTCTGGAGAGGTCTCTGTTGACTGGAATCTAGCAAATATCTCAGTTTTCAAGAGGGCTAAGAAAGAAGACTCTGGTAATTACAGGCCTGTCAATCTCGCTTCAGGGCTCAGTAAAATTATGGAGAAGGATATTCTGAGAGTTACTGAGAAACACTTGTGAGACGCTACAGTCACTAGTCTCAGCCAGCACAAGTTCACAAGGGGGAAGTCCTGCTTAACCAGTTTAATTTCTTCTTACAGTAAGGTCTAGTTGACCAAAGAAAACCAGAAGATGTGGTAGGTTTGGATTTTGGCAAGGTTTTGGATACTGTGTTCCACGTTATCTTGCTGGACAGAATGGCCAGCACACAGCTAGACAAGTCCATAGCACATTGGGGGAGCAATTGACTGGTGGGTCAGGCTCATAGAGGTATAGTATATGGGGCTACAACAGACTGATCTCCCAGGGCTCAATTTTAGGCCCAGGGCTCTTTAATGTTTTTATAAATGATCTGGATGCAGACTCACAGAGAGATGTGGATAGGCCAACCACATGAAATTTAACCAGAGTGAGTGCCTGATTCTTCACCTAGGGCTGGGTAACCGTGGTTATACTTACAGACTGGGTGACAAGAGGCTGGAGAAAAACCTCACAGAAAGAGACCTGAAGGTTTGGGTTGATAGCAAGTTGAATACAGGTCAACAGTGTGCCCTGGCAGCCAAATGGGCCAACTGTGTCCTGGGCTGCATCAAGCACAGCATCCATGGTCAGTCAAGGTCAGTGATTGTAACATCTGCGCTGCACTCATGGAGCCCCACCTCAAGTACTTAGTGCAGTTTTGGGTGCCTGAAGAAGGGCATCAAACTATTAGTGTATGTCAAGAGGAGGATGGCCAAGATGGTGAAGGGTCTTAAGGGCAAGACTTAGGAGAAGTGGCTGAGGTCACTTAGTTTGCTCATCTTGGAGAAGAGAGGGCTACAGGGTGACTTCATTGCAGCTCCCAACTTCCTTATGATAGAGAGAGGTCACTGGAGTGGAAGATGTTGATCTCCTCTCTTTGGTGACCAGTGATAAGAATGCAGTAATGGAAGGAAATTTTGTCAGAGGAAGTTCATAAGAGGTGTGACAGGTGTCATTGGGACAGGCTCTCCAGGGAAATGGGCAAGGCACCAAGCCTATCGGAGCTCAAGAAATGATTGAATGATGATCTTAGTCATATGGTTTAGTTTTAGGTCATCCTGTGAGGAGCAGGGAATTGGAGTCAATGATCCTTACGGACCCCTTCCAACTTGAGACACTCTATGATTCTATTAATTTTTACCAACCAAAAGGAGCTTAAAATTACTCAGTGGGGCATCTAAACCCCAGTGTCAAATGAAAAGTGGAGGACTGAACTCCAAAACCCCATAGTTTTCCCACCATAGGAAAGCCAGGCTCAAGGATATCTATGGAAATAATAAAAATGTGTTCAAACTGTGATTCTATACAAGGCTAAAAAGAGTGATGACCCATTTTGGCGAGCTCTCTCTACAGATGGATTTATTTTGTGAGTAATGGGCCAGAGAGTGCTGTTTATATTGCTCCCTCCCACTTCCTTTGCAAATGTAGTGTGTCAGAGGGGTGAATTACAGTGGGTATTTTTTCAACCAACGAGGCCACTTTATTTGTCATGGGCAAGGAAGATATGGTGCTTGCAGGTAGTTTCAACTGCCCTAAAGCATGGACTTCTTCCTTAATCAATAACTAGGGATTTAATACTTGTTGCACAAAGAAGTGCCTCCCTTTGCTTTATAGGACATGATTTAAGGTTGAGAAATAGATGTTGTTCCCAAGGCCTATAGCTGTGGCTTAGTTTGGACTCCCTGTCTGTAGTGATATTAGAGTTCAGTTCACTGCTGGGGAGTTACCGCTTCTTTGAGTCATGTGCTGGTCATACTGTTTGGACCTGTAAGACATCCCTGAAATTCACTCTAAGTTTACACTTCATGACCTTTGGTCAATAAACGTTACAGCTAAGCATGTTTCAGTATGAAGCCACATATCATAAAAGCAGATGCTCTCAAGAAGTGTCCATCTCCTTCAAGGCATTTGCTAAATTTCTGTTCAAATGGAGATCTCAAAGCCAAAAACGTTTTCGTCCTCAGACAAAACAGTCAAGTGTCAGATAGTTTGGTCAGAAATCTGACAATAAAAAATTGCTCTTGCTGATTTTTTTTCCCGGGCAAAATAGTTTCTGAGCAGCTTCAGTGCGGGTGCACTGTATGCTCTAGTCGTGCCTGTGATACAGAAAAGTCAATATCAGTAATGCAAGAAACTGCTTCGAAGCAAGGTGAAACCCACACACAAGTCACAAAAATGTGTTTATCTACTTAAAATGTGGATTAATGGGAACTGTTCAGTGGTTGCAAGGAAATGGGCAGTTACATTCACAGCCTTCTCCATGCAGTGGCTTTAATGCCATGTACAGAGAGGGAATGGACTTTGAAAAAGTCACTCCTTCGTTGGAAACTTCTCTGTGGCTACTCCAAGACACAAGAGGCCTGTTTGCCAGTGTCATCACACCTGGCCATGGAGGTTGCCCTGGCAGGGGTAATTCAAGGGCTGCTTCTCATGGCAATCAGCCATTAGGCTGAGTGGTTTCAGGAGAGGCCCTGGTGCTGGCAACAAGCTGGGCAAGTCTGGCTGGGGCACTGTGCCCTTCTCCCTTCTTCCAAATCATGACCCTTTGCTTCTCAGGACACTGGCCCACTGCTGTCCAAGGGAGAGGCTGCAGCAGTGTTCTCCAGTGGGCAGCCCAGCCTCTGGGGTTGCTGTGACTAGGAGTACAGAGAACAAATACAGAGGTGATGGACCTCAGATCATCTTCTCAAAATGTCCATGGTTCACTCCATCCCACCCCAGAGCACTCATGTTTTCTCAGAATTCGTACAGCACTGTGTACCCAAGTAGAGTGTGTTGGTCAGAGGAACATTTTTCTGCCAAGTACCTGCTGGATTAGAGCTGTGTGACCACCAGATTTGCTATAAAGAGCAGGGACACTTAATGCCAGGTAAATTTATTGAGTGCCATTAGCTAACATGACCATTACCTAGCAGCTGGAGGTTTTTAATGCACTAGCCAGTTGATCACTCCTGGGCCCCACCTCCTGTGTGGCTTCATATTATTTTGCTGCAAATAATCCACAGTGGTGCATCAGTTTGTTAAAAAGCGCAAAATAAGAAAACTAATGGAAGTATAAACTGAGCCTAAAAATGCCGCCTATAAACTAAGTCCCTGTAACCATTTCAGTTTCAGTTCACAGGAACCAATTAAAGTCTGCTCTGAATGTCTGGGACTTTCGTCACTTAGTTTGATACAATCACACATCTTTTCATCCAGTTCAAAATTCTGCAGCTCACAAAAGTCTCAAGGATGGTTTGCATCCCTTCAGTGTGACAAACCCTTGGAAACTGTCACTCATCACCATCTGATCAGCGCATCATTGTATCTTCTTCCTGAGTTTTGGAGCTTCAAAGTTACAGTTTAGGACTAAGAAATTGGAGGAAAACTGATTATTCCTTACTCCATGGCATTTTTGGGATTGTTATCCTAACTGCATTTAAATAGCATTACTTGTTAAGGAATAAAAAAGAGTGCTGAGATTTGCCACCTCCTTGGGAATTAAACTCTTCTGCAATTTTGTATGCTTTCTTCTCCACTCATCCTAACATACTTAAAAGGAGGAATAGATGTCTTCCTCATTAACTTCACAATGATTTCAAACTTACGGTCCTGGCTTATTTTTTATGGTTGTAAATTAGTTTCTTTATATACATTTGAAAAAATATATTATTTGGAAATATAAAATAATTCATAGCAAATATTAAATAAGCTCACAACTGTTCTATGAAAATGCCAGGGAAAAAGCTGTACCGAATCAGTCCACTGCTCTGTTTATACCAGTACTGATTGTTTATAAAAATATAAACAATGGAGTACCTGTCCGTAGTATCTGAGAGCTTAAAGACATCCCAAGATTAAGATTGCATGTTTTTTATTTGAGGTCTCCTTTGTCTAACACTTTTTCACTCTGTTCATGCTTTTTGGCAGATTATTTTCCAACAAAGAGTTTCAGAGTTTGGTTCTGTGCTGACTGAAAGGGGATTTGCCTCAGGGGTTTTGTTGTTGCTTTCTGCCACTTAGTACTTGTGTTATGAGCCACAACAAATTAAGTGATCTTATTCTCTTTCTCTGCTATTTCAGAGGCCTCTGCCACACCGTCTCTGTGTTGCCTCTTTTCCAGACCAAAAAGCCCTTTATTTAGACTCCTTTGCATGCAAACCACTCCTCACCTCTGACCACCTCAGCTCCCCTCCTCTATGCATTTGAACCCCAAGGTTCAAATGAACAACTCCCCCAGCTGATACTGCTGCATCCCCCATTGCACCTCTAATAGTTCATCAGGTGCAAAGGTGCAGGCAGTGAGGCTGAGCTGAGTGGTGTGCCAGGAGAGCAGGCTGTACCTTTGTGCCCATCCCATCCCCGTTCAAACAAACCTCCTTTCCAGAAGGTCCCGGGGGGCTGGGTGCACATATGGCTCTGAGCAAGCAGGACAGCTGGCTGTTGGAAAGGGCTGTTTCTGAGGCATATGCTCTTTTGATGTCCTTCCACACTTTGTGGGTCCAAGGCGATGCGGCACCACATCTGCACTGCAGAAGACCAGCACCTCTGTGATGTGCCGTGGCACCCACAGCTGAAGGGAGCCACAGGCACTGGAACAGGATGGGGTCAGAACAACCCTTCCAGGGAAGCACCCATTTCATTCCTACAAGATGGGAGACCCTGGCTTCTTGCACACAGCTCCTCCATGTAGCACAGCCCCTCTGATCTTCTGGATATCCTCTAGAACATCAATAGGAGACCCATTGGCTTGTCACAACAATCTGGCTGATTCCTGTGGTGATACACAGAAGCAAGCTGATTGCATTGTCTCAGAACAGAAAAAAAAGCTGGGGAAATTATTGCTGGGCACACCCCTGCCTCCTTGGGTGCAGACCAGGTATCATCCTCAGCAAGGGGCAGTGAAGCTAGGCATGGGACAGCATTTATAGTTCTGGTGCTCTGAGGTTTCTCTGTATGGCTTCCCAGTCCCACAGTACTCCCTGCTGCCTGAAAAAAGGACAGGTATTTCCTATTCTGGTCTCTTTTTATGGCAGACAGGGACGAAAGTCCTTGGCATGTGTCTCTGTCACCATCCAGACAGGTTCTAAGGCTAGCTGGATGCTCCTGACCAGGTGGCATCAGCACACAGTCCTGTGTTGTGCTTCAGTATTGCCTCAGGTCCATTAAGCTATGGCCAAAGCTGGACTGGCAGGCAGCAGAAACACTCTCTCTGCCTTCTTGCACTATTAGAAGTTGAAATTTTAAGAACTTGCTTTGTCCTGCATACAGTACAGGCTAGCTCAGCCTGCACTGAGTTTTACCTTCTCTATTTTTCATGACCTCTGCTGTGTACAACAGAATAGAAAAAATAATTTTAATCTTTCAGAGTTGAAACATATAAAGTCCTAACATTATTTTAAAATAAGAAACAATGTAAGTCAGCCTTATGTGTGTACAATTTCCAAGTTACTCTGAGGTCCAAGCTACAAAGTCACAAAGATATGTGAGTACTGCAGATGTGGTCTCCCACCCCACTCCGAAGGAACCAATATGTAAGCAGCTGTAGTTAACTAATGAAAACCAGCATTTCAGTATCATTGGAAGATGCAAAAAAAAGGTTGAGTCTAAGAATAGAAAAAAATGTACAAAACTAATGCTGAGAATGAGACACATTACTTGCCAACTGCTTTTTTTCAAACTCATGGTGTGATGCAGTAGCAAATATTTTGAAGACCTTAAAATTTCTCTTAAAAGTAGAGGAAAAATGCACTCAGAAAAACACTGTCAAGAAAATAAGACACTAAAAGTAATTTCTAACTGAGAATTAGATCTGTATTCTATTTAAAGCAGTATTTCCATTATTATTCATATGAAATTGCATCAGAATCAAGCTAGTACAATAACATGCCAAGTGGTTTGACATTTTAATTCATATATACATATATATAGAGAGAGATAGATAGATATAGTTGTGCCTTTAAAAAAAAAATAAAAAAAAAATAAGGCCTTACTGAACAGCCAGGAGGTGTCCTTTGTAGTTCTAAACACAAACACATTTATGAGTTGAAAGTGTGTTTCAGATTGTATTACAAAGCGGGATTCCATATGGCAGCTGAGGTCCAGAGCTGGGATGACTCAGGAAATCGAGAAGATGAAAAGATCAGCACAGTTTATTGAACAGGTCTGACAGTTCCTCAAGTACCCTCAGTTTCATGGGTTGGACAAGCGAACTTACTAACTGGCAGAGCTGGAGACAGCTGGAAGTCATGACTACATTTTTCAAAGACTGGCTTTCTAGTAAATAAGCACATACTACAATCCAGCCCCTATTAAGGTGGTTTTGTATATGGGTTTTATGTAGGTAAATAAGCAGTAGGACATCTGATTGATTGCAGCTGTAAAATGTTTCTGTATAAAGCGGGTAATAAAATAGGCCAGAAAATAGGCATGAAACAAATATTTTTGTGAGACTTATGAGGTTGGAAGCAACTTTTTGAACAGAGTTTTTTAGGTGATAAAGAGAGCAGTAAACTCATCTCCTTCACATATATGAAAAATAGGTAAACACAGCACTGCCCAAACTGGAAATTGTATTTACTCTTGGCTATATTTCTTCTCTGACAGTTGTTTTTCCTGCCTTTGCTTGCTGGAGCAAAAAACAACTTCTGTGCAAACTGCCTGCAGTAACGGCACATGGAGGAGGCTGTGCCTCCCTCCAAAATCCCTCTGTGATGGGCTCTGGGGCAAGGGACTTCAGCCCTTGAAAAGGCACCTGTTCAGTACAAGTGGAGAATCTCATCTGCTTCAGGACGAAGGAAGATCTTCCTGGAAGTGCCCATCTCTGCCCACAGCAGTATTCCATCCCATGCTACCCAACAGACATCAGTGACTGTGAACGAGAAGGCACTTGCTCTATTTTGGCTTACTGAGCAAAAAGAACCATGAGGCTTCTAGTTCTGCTTGTTCTTGTGAACTTTTCTTTTTGTGGTGATTCGGAACAAATGAATTTCTTTAAAAACCTGAAGAATATAATACAGGGGACTTTCAGTTTCACAAATAAGCTGTGATCTCTGCCTCTTCTTTCACAGTGATCCCTATGCACAAAGGATCCTCTCCAGGTTGCTCTGTGACATTAAGACAATCTTAATTCCATATCAAGGACAGATGATAGGATCTAAAAGCCTTTACAAACCTGTCTAAGTGCAGCCAGGAAGAGATGTCAAACTACTGAGTAAAACAGCAAACAAAGGTAGGTCTGTGAAAGGTGTGTTTGACTGCAGGCCTATTCATTGCTGTCCTCAGATTTTTAGTGAGCCATGACAAGGATTAGTCTGAACTTGAAGGAGATCTTTGGGTATATCTGCAACATACCTATGCGTTACGTTACCTTCCCCATATAGTACTCTGGGCAAAGAGAGTTCTCTGGAAGAGATACAGGTTTCCTCTGGGCGCCTCTGAAAGTCCTCGTTTCCTATAGGTAGTCGTCTTATGGCTCCTCTGTCTGTCCTGCTCCCCAGCATCCTGCTATCCTCAACTGTGCTGGTTCACTCCTGTGCTTAGCACAGGTACAGTGTGCCCTCCATGGCAGTTATGGGATGGTTGTGCAAGCCTACTCATTAAGGCATGACACACTGGACAATGCCATCCCCAAACCCAGGGAGCACTGGGGAAATGCCCTGAGAAAAGCCACTCTCTGAGCTTTGCAAGAGCTGCAGCAGCATACAGCAGCCGGTCCATGGCTATTCAGCTCTGGCACTGGGCCTGCCATTTTCTTCACTGTGCGGGAACGGGGAGGGTGAGGTGGCCACGGGTGGTCCCACGATCTCGGCAGGCAGGCTGAGAGAGAAGAGCAGTGAGCACTTCAGCAAACAGAGGGAAATCATATACAGATCAGCAGAGCAAATGAAGAAACAAAAGAGCACAGACATAAGGATTTACACCCTCTCAGGGAGCCAGGAGATGAATGCAGAGGGGGAGGCACAGGGAAAGCCCAAGAGCCTGTAGGACGCCTAAGCCAAAGCAAAACAGAAGGAAAGGAGCTCTGGGGAAGCCACGAGCCCATCTCAAACAGGGTCAAGTCCCTGATTCAAACCTCAAGGAGTAAAGAAGGAGCTTTGGCTGTAGCATGCCAGAAAAGCAGAATATGGCCCTTGATAAAAGGATGGTGTGTCTAAGTGACTGTCCAAAACCCAACAGAGCCACTGTGTCTGCCCTGTCTTGTATGAATCCATGGCACTCCCCAGAAGCACCCTCTGGCAATATGATTCGACCCGCACGGATTTGTGATTAAGAGCGCTTGACTTTCTGCTTCATTGTGCACAATCCACATGGGGATTGTAATAGCTTGAGATTTAAAGGCCTTTTAAAATATCTATATTTTTACAATGTGTCCAAAGAGCTGTTGATGTGAAAGCCCTTGACTCTCTAACATTAAAACTAAGAAGTAAGATTCTGCAGAATATACGTCTCTGTATGTTCATAAGGTTTCTGATGCCAAAACACACAGAAAATTAATAGACTGTCACTGAAGAGTCCAAAATCGAGTCAGTCTATCAGGAAGAAAGGAAAATGTACTTTGCTTCCTCTCATTTTCACAGTTATTGCTCTATTTCATATTGCTCTTGGCATTTTAACTAATGATGGAGATATCCAAGCCCCATTCTTGATTCTTTATTCTGTTCCATTTTTACACGCACTACATCATTGTTTGGTTTGAGTTCTCTTCCCAGCAAGGTCTATTTAGGAGATTTCCTTGTGAGCTTTCTTTTATAGCACTAAGCCCAGAAGCAAAGCCAGCCCTGGGTATGCAAGCCCTCATGGAAACATGAGGCTGGCAGAAGAGGAGGGCAGAACAATGTTCTAATTCCACAGAGCTGCAGTTACCATCTTCTGAGAGCCTTTTCCTTCTCCCTTGGTAGGCTATTTTCATCTACAAGAAAGGCAGAAAAAAAAACAAGGGAAGGAAGCAGCAACATGGAAGAAGCAGGCTCAAAAGCAGCAGAGCTTTTAGTAGAATCACGAAGCTCAGACAGACATCTGCAGCCTTCAGCATGCCAAAAGTATGCCTACAGATGTATGTGTGCCCCTGCAAGTGTATAATGCCTGGGAATTACAGTGAGTGATTGCATCTCTTCCAATTTTCCATTTGGACCATCCCAGTGAATGCCTTTTATATCCTTTCCAGCTCTGCATTCCCCTCTGGGAATGGGGGCCATGGTCTCACATGGGCTTTGGGAAATGGAGAAAGAGGAAAGGGGGACTTGGTCCCAAATTTGACATTGTCCCTTTGTATGTCAAAGGTAAAGAAGGATATAATTTCAATGTGTTTCTCTTTTCACACACTTTTTGTTTTTCTCTTTTCCTGCCTTGTTTTCTGGCTGAACTTCAGAACGTTCTGACTGTGTCAAAGCTACTGAAGTGCCTATTTGTATTACCATCTTCTTAATTACTACCTTCTCCTGCCATGTTTCTCCAAGGTACACAGATTGCACTCTGCAGAGTCACAGTCCATGGGAAAGAACCCCTGAGGATCCTGGCAGTCACTGCAGTGGCTTTTGTTTAACTGCAGCCTGACCTGGAGCCTGTAATTACGGTGATTTAATACAATAATATATAGAGAATATTATGTAACAACAGTGCGATAGTGTGTAGGCAAAGGAAGAATAGAGAAAAGACTACATGAGGAGGGGTGAGAGGTCCACGTGCTGTGACTGTGGGGTTTGAGCAAAGACATGGACAGTGTTCAGTCCCCTTCACCTGCTGCAAGTGCCTGCTCCTGCTCAGCACAACCTGAAAGCCACCACTGGGACCTGCTGGTGCTCAGGATCTCAGTATGGACTGAGCTGATGGCATACGACTCCAAAAAAGGGCGTAATGGTGGTGCAAGGTGTATGTGTGTCTGCTCAAGGAGCACTGATGCCATGCTGTACCTGCTGTCCTGTGGCTGGAGGGTGGTGTTGAGGCTAAGGTAGGCACCAAGCACATGGATGCTGGCAGCTGACAGTCTCTGATCTGCTTGAGGAGGTGCCTTTTAGCTCATCATGTCTGAGAAATTTGCAGTCAGTGGATACCCTTTTTAGGTTTCCCCCCAAGGTTTCTCCACAAATCAAGAGGCTGCTAATTCATCTTCACTCCTCTTAGATTCAGCAAGATTAATTTCTTGCTCAGAGTCTGTGATGAAGATACAATCTGAAAATTTACATTATTATCATTCTTGGGTTTTTAACAAGTTCAGAATTAGCTTCTAGCTTTTAATTTTATTTTATTTTATTTTATTTTA
>NW_009693627.1:0-2358 GCF_000703405.1 Apaloderma vittatum
AACCCAAGTGCTTAAGTGGACACTATGCCCACATTCAGGTATGCAAGCAACACATTTTATAAATGCTGAGTATCTGTTGGTCCCTTGTGTGAGCTTTGAGGAGTTCAGCACTTTTTGAAGTGCCATTATGTTCTTATACCTGACTTGAAAAGCCCTGTTTTAGACAAATTTTTGGCTTTAGAGTTGGATAAACAGTGGAAAAGTGCCCCATAAGTACTTACTTGAAGTCTGGCTTAGGCACACTTTTGTCACTGAGAAAACCTGAGGTTTGAATACTTTTCTTTGGATCCCGCAGTTAAGCAAACTGTTTGGATAGCAGAAGCAATGCTTCCAGACTTCATCATGCTAATTAAAAGTTCATGTGTCATAAAAAAAAAAAGGCTTTTTGTTTCATTTTTAATTTGTATGGAAACTATAAACGAGGCCAACCTGTTTTCTCCTCTCCAGAGCAATGCAGAACCCCACTACAAGCCTTATCTTTCACCCTGGTATGGATGGGAGGAAAGGCCAGAGCAGAATTAAGACACAACACTCTCAACACATGTCGAGATTCAACACATTTCTCATTTTCCACTTCCTGGGATTTTTTGCTTAAAGTCAGTTCTACAGACAACATTTAACCCAAAGACAACAACAACTGACACAGAAGAGCAACAGCTAATCTTAATCAGCTTTCTTTTGCATTGACCTTCTTCTAGACTATTTTATCATGTCCCTCCCAAAACTAATCTCTTAGTTAAACTAAGCTCCTTGAGACCTTCCTTAAGGAACTATATCCCGTTCCCTGTAATTCACCATGTGCACTTAAACCATGATTTTTAATATCATTATTAATATGCTCCTGACGTTCAATATGCTTGAGAAACTTCTAGAGTGCTAAACCAGATGTGCAATCAAGACCAAGAAATTCAAAAGCCTGAACGAGAAGCCCTTCAGAATGATCCTAGATGCCACTGAACCACGTGGGAACACATTTACAGGCTGATGTAAAGGTATTTAGCTTCACTACAGACTCCGCTATGTTGTCTTACCACTGGTACGACCTAGGACTCAGAATCATAGAATCATAGAACAATTCAGGTTGGAAAAGACCCTTGGCATAATCGAGTCCAACCATTAACCCTACACTACAAGTTCACCCCTAAACCATATCACCCAACACCACATCTAAACGACACTTGAACACATCCAGGGATGGCGACTCAACCCCCTCCCCAGGCAGTCTGTTCCAGTTTCTGACCACTCTTTCTGTGAAGAATTTCTTCCTAATGTCCAGCCTAAACTTGCCCTGTTGCAGCTTGCAACCATTCCCCCTGGTTCTGCCCCTAATTACCTGTGAGAAGAGACCAGCACCAACCTCTCTACAATGTCCTTTCAAGTAATTGTAGAGCATGATGAGATCCCCCCTCAGCTTCCTCTTTGTCAAACTGAACAGACCCAGCTCCCTCAATCGCTCCTCATAAGGTCTGTTCTCCAGGCCCTTCACCAGCTTTGTTGCCCTCCTCTGCACTCGCTCCAACACCTCGAGATCTCTCTTATACTGAGGTGTCCAAAACTGAACACAACACTCAAGGTGCGGCCTCACCAGTGTTGAGCACAGAGGGACAATCACCTCCCTTCTTCTGCTGGTCACAAAATTTCTAATACAAGTTGTATTTCTAATACAATCTGTGCCCAGCTGTAGTGGCACCTGGAGGCCAGGTCAGATGAGATAGAACCTCTTAAATGGCACTAGAATCCTGCAGGCAAGTAAGTTTAGCCCTTTACATCTTCACCTTTTGGATCAGCATGGAGATCTGACCTGAAGATTGAGAATTCATCTGCTTAAGTACATAAAAACTTGGTGTCCAGACAAATCCAGGATGTTTTTACATTCCTGGCAAGCTGAACAGAGCAAGCAATACAAAGCAGGAAATGTTTTATTTACAACCCATTCTTGGAGTCAAATCTATTTGATATTTACATTAGTTTATTGTAGGGCAATTTCTAATATTGTTTTAAATCTTCAATACAAGCATTAGCTTGAAGTGCTGGCTTCATATCCACAGTCCAATAAAGCAAATGGCTTCTTTGCTGAACTCCCCAACCTCCCAGATGAAAAAAATGACTGTAAAATAGAAGGTATGGTTTCATAATGTTGTTCATAGTTCTAACTTCAAAAGCATGATTAGCTCTATTTGCAACAGTCAAATGGCTAAGCGAAACATCCCGCCTTTGATCAAATGAACAGCATATATGCAGAATTGAAAGCTAAAAAAAAATAATAATCTTGCTTTCTTCATCATCGACAAAAGCAAGCAACGTGTGCTGTTGCTGCATCTGGGGCAACAGAATCCCAGAATCACAGAATGTCAGGGG
>NW_009693628.1:0-282 GCF_000703405.1 Apaloderma vittatum
CTGTGCGCGGACCTGAGCAGCCGGAGCTGGGTGGTTGCGTTCCAGAACTGCCTGCTAACAGGGAGAGGAAGAGAAAATCCTCCAGCTGAAATGGAGCTGGCGAACTAATTGAACTCGAGTGTTTGGATTACTTTTAACCGCAGGTTACATTTAACTCAGTGGCATCCTGGGCTGTGTTAGAAGGGGAGTAGCTGGTAGGTCGAGAGAGGTCCTCCTGCCCCTCTGCTCTGCCCTGGTGAGGCCACATCTGGAATCTTGTGTCCAGTTCTGGGCCCCTCAGCT
>NW_009693628.1:637-3676 GCF_000703405.1 Apaloderma vittatum
TGTGTGGCTGCCCTGGGTGACCCTGCTCTGGCAGGGGGGTTGGACTAAATGATCTCTAGAGGACCCTTCCAACCCCTGACATTCTGTAATTCATTATTCAATGTTTTCCAGCAGGTTTGGAATTATGTGCTTTTCTGCCAAAGCAAAAAAAAACCACCTCTAACATATGCTTTGGTGTCAAGCTTTATCCTGAAGTACAAAAGGGAGACTGCACACTTTCAAAGAATTACCAAGAGACGCTAAACATCAAATGGCTGTGCAAAAAAAAATAAGAGAACATCCACCAGAATAACTTCAAACTGGGCGCAGTGGGACAAAATGCATTCAGAAGGGCTCTGCATCACTCTGGGAATGGGTGCAGGGAGAAGCAGGTACGAAGGCATCCTTAGAAAAAGCATCTCTACCTGTGTGCTATTTGGATTTTGAACTTCAAAATGAGGAGATAAATATTGCTGGAAGTGACATTAGAATATCTTCCCTCTTCACATGGAGAACTTGAGAAACACTAATTCATCTTCATTACGCTGTCCCTTCAACATACCTTAGAGCAGAAAGGCATTCTTATCGTGGCCTTGACAGTTTAAACACTTTAAACTGCCTGTTCTGCTATCTAAGCTCTACACTCCCCTTGTTGAGGTAGGACTTTCCCAGCCTCCTTCTGGCTTCAGCTGATTTCCAAATATGTCCACAAAACCTTCATTACTTACCACATGACTCTACCTTCTAGATGCAGTAATACCCATTTAACAATCCCATACAAAATTAAAGACCTAATCACATAATTAATTCCAAGAAAGGGTCCTCATAGCAGTGAAGTAATCTTGTTCTGGAGACATTGAGCAGCAGGTTTTTGGTTGTTGTCATTTAGGGTGCCCTTGTCTCTTTGAGCACTTCCTTAACTTGTCTTGTAAAATCACTTCAAGACAGCCTGTATTTCTGTTATAATTTATATCACTGAAATTGTGTTTTCAGGCATTTATCTTTTCCTGTTGGAATATTTAGTCAATATGTTCCAAACCTCAGTGCTTTTCCTCTGCATAAGGTAATGTTTTTGTACTTTTTACGCAGTCTCTCTTTGGTGGTGATGCCAAAACCTTTGATATAGTTGCAAACTGAAAATACATTCGCTCCAAATTAAATTTTCTTCCGTCAGGCATCCCAGCTGGTCTTTATACAGAAGCTAAAAAAAAAAGGAAAAAAAAATCATCAAGGAGGGATTTTCACTTGCAACTGCAAGGGACTACACGTAACTATAAAAAGAATGTTTGTAAGAGCCAGGCCTGACTCCTGATTCACACAGATTAATACTGAATTTTCTCAAACAGGCCTAATCTGTTGGTTGAAGTTGAGGAGAAAGATACTAGTTCTACGTCACTAAACATCCTCTGGATCTGGTTCATGAGGAGTGTTTGCTAGCTCTTGAATTATAGATTTGAGCCGTACTGCTGCGTACATTTTCCTGTGAAATGTCAGTGTGGAGTAATGTCTTCTGGCAGTCGTGCTTCGTTAGGTCTCTTTTGCTATCACATTTAATTATACGCACTTCAACTTTAAAGGGAAAGTACAGGAATTGCATACAGTTGTCCTTCTCATCCCTATTCCTAAAGGATAAAATAGACTTCCGCAGTTTAGGAGTTCTGTTGTGAGACGCTTTTCTTCCAGTACAGTCCTATAAATTTGTTCTGTCTGTACAGTACGAAAGTAACAGGCTTTTCTAAAAATAACCTGCTTAATTTGTGGGCATGTTGAACTGATGACAACTTCAATACTCAGTTTGAAATTAGAGATTCTAACATGAAAAATACCTTAACTTTGAACTGAGGTTTCTGAGGAACCTCATCAACTTAGACCTCCTTTGAGCAGCAGGTGCACTAGATAACCTCTAAAGATCCCTTCCAACATAGATTATTCTATGATTCCTTGAGACTATTAACGAGATGCTCCACTGCATAAGGAAAAACAAACAACAACAACAAACTTTAGACAGGTTAAATAAAAAGATATTTTTTTTCCAGTGAGGGAATAATTAAAAAAAAAAACATATGTAACAGGGAATATTCAGAAGAATTTTTGAAAACTTTTTTTTGTAGCAAGAAGGAGATGAGGCACCCTGGAGTCAAAGCAGATGTCCAGCTCAAAACTGCTCATAGCAGCCTCTGTATTTTTCATGTTGCCAATTTTCAGAAGATTGAATCTCCAGTTTCACCACCTAACGTGCTGAAATTTAATTTTACTCTGAGGTAAAAAAATATTATGGACAGTTTGTAGATTGTCTAATACATAAGAATGAAATGATAGTTCAGGGATGAACAATGACTCAGCCAAAAAGAACAACTGAGTTATACAACAAAGAACCTCCAACCTCTCTTTGCTTTTCTTACACAACATATTTATACCCTTACTTCAGTTACAGGATGTTTTCTAAGAAGCTAAAAACTGATCAAAAAGCAAAAATCAATTTACTAGACTAGTCACAGGGATTTAATGGGAATTATTCCCTAAACAAACATAGTTCCTGTGCACGGCCAAATTGGGTTATGCACATCTTTAAATGTTGTTGGGGAAAACTCCTACAAAAATATTTGACTAGGTTTTATATATATACTTTAAAATAAGCTTCCTGTAGAAGTAAAGATGAGTAATATTACAACACTTACTTGAAGCCTGTTTGTAATCCAGGCTCTGATTAAAATAGCAGCTCTCAGGCTGCCTTGTTTGCATACCCTATTGTTGGCACTTCGCTGTTATAAACAGAAAAAAAAAGACAATGGTAAAATGATACGGAGAGAGCTCCCTATTTCTACTGCTCATAAACCAAAAAGATTATAAAGAAAAGCTAAGCACTGTTTTATTATAAACCCTGAAAAACAAAGATGCCCAAACATAATGGAATGGAACCATTCCAGTAACTTGAAATACCTGAAAAAACAAAAAGTCTGGATTGTCAGTTTGCTATAAAAATTGGATTTCCCAGCTATTGAGTAAACAACCCAGCTAACCCTCTGTTACTGCACAGAATCACAGAATTGTTGAGGCTGG
>NW_009693629.1:0-259 GCF_000703405.1 Apaloderma vittatum
CCTGCCTGCTGGATACCCCTGGCTGGACCTGAGCCTTGTGCCAGCTAGCCCACTTTGTAGTTTGCTGGTGGCTACACCCCCCAGGCACAACAGGTTTGTGGGGCACAAAGACTGTCCTCCCCAGCCCCGAGCACAGGGGCTGTGAGATGCTGCCCCACTCCAGTCGCTGGTGCAGAGCCCCTCACTGCCCTCACATGTGCTGCTCCCCCATAACTGGTTTTGTGGAGACACGATTGCCACTGTGGTGGCTGGGGGGGGA
>NW_009693629.1:706-916 GCF_000703405.1 Apaloderma vittatum
GGGTCATTTGGTTGTTAATAGTTGGTCAGGTTTTGTGACTCTGTGTTTGTCTCCCGTGCCTTAACTTCCCAACTGGTAAAATAAATGTTCTCAGACTCACTCCACACATCGGTACCAATTAGTGTGACTGATCAAGAGTGTTCTCATTCCAGCCTCCCTCAGCATGTGTCAGGTTGATCTAGAATCACAGAATCCTAGAATTGTCAGGGT
>NW_009693630.1:0-636 GCF_000703405.1 Apaloderma vittatum
TGGTGGCAGCGCGAGGGGCTCTGCTGCTGTTGTCACCCACCGGTCCTTCAACCGTCTCTCGCCGCCCAGGGCTGGGAGCTCCCCCGACAGGCCGGTCCAGGCTTCCCGCGGTGAGGACAGCGGAGGCCTCAAAGCTCCAGCCATGACAGACAGCCCGATCCCGGCCCCGCCACCGGCCGCCAAGCCCAAGCGGGTCAGGGTGGCGCGACGGCCGGCGGCCCACCCCACCTACTCCGATATGATCGCAGCGGCCATCCGGGCCGAGAAGAGCCGCCGCGGCTCCTCGCGTCAGGCCATCCGCCACTACAAGGTGGGCCGGAACGCTGACACCCAGATCAGGCTCGCCATTCGTCGCCTGCTTGCCACCGGCATCCTGAAACAGACTAAAGGAGTCGGCGCGTCCGGCTCCTTCCGCTTGGCCAAGGCCATCAAGGCAAAGAAATCCCCAGCCAGAAAGAGGAAGAAGACGGCCAGGAGATCCACATCACCTAAAAGACAGAAAAGGGCCAAGAAGGCCAAGAAGCTCAGGAGAGCAAGTAAGAAGTCGAGGGCCAGCCCGAAGAAAGGGAAAAAGCCAAAGACTGTTAGGGCCAAGTCGCTGAAGACGCCCAAGAAGGCAAAGCGTTCAAAACCCAA
>NW_009693631.1:0-9739 GCF_000703405.1 Apaloderma vittatum
CAAGCAGCGCTTTTTTCTTCCGTGGCACTACCGCGCTCAACGAATAAAGACCCGTGTTCTAACGGGCGGGGGGAAATGTTGTTTCAGCTCAGCCTCCGTTATCCGGTTAATGCCTGAAGGAAGGACTCGTTACGGACGAAGGCGTGCAAGTCGCCAGGGAGGAGAAACCCCCGTGGGCTCCCTCCGAGACGCGCCTCGCCCCTTGTAGTGCGGCAGAGAAACTCCCAGCAGGGAAGGGGATTCCTATCGCGACAGAACGAGGCGGCTGCTCTTGGCGACGTGGAAGTGGGCTCGAGTGGTTTGGATGGAAAACGCCACGTAAAAAAACCTTACAGCTTCACCTGCCGATGCCCAAACAACAAGGTCCCTCCATCCTCTAGCTTGTACCCCCAGGATCCATCCCCTCAGCCAGGGTCGCTTCCCGCCCTGCAACGACGGCTACGCCTGCGTCTGTCCAAACTCCTGCAGTCAGTCACGCCAGCATTCTTGTGCAAAACTTTTTATTAAAAAGAGAAAAGGTTCTCTGCAACAAAAGGTAGGTACGACATTAAGCATGAAATTTAACTTTTCAAAGATGGCAACAGAGCAGATGTAGAATTTTGACTGTGACAAAGACTGTCTCAAGCTTAGAAAGCCTCGTCTCGCGTCTGAGCACAGCCAAGACCTGTCAGTTAAGAGCTCTTAAACTTCTGTTGCGTTACGAGCACATCGTCAAGTTTTAACCTGCGGCATCTGTGATGAAGCTGTAAGTAACCAAAATAATGTTACTAAAATGCTAAGGTTCCTACTGAACCTTTAACATTTCACAGTTTTAACAGTTTTCCTTTCCAATTCTTGTCAACTAACATAAAAAGTTAATGTTCCCCCAAATATATAAAAAGCTCAGTTTAAAAAAAAATCTCAGGTGACAAAAATAATTTCAAAGAACCCTACAGTCTGGCCTTAGAATCAGTACTTGAAAAATATCTTTACAGGGGAAAAAAAAAAAATAAAATTGGGAATTTACCTTTTCTTCACTTGGTATGCACAGGTGTACAATGGATGATGAGTTTATAGCGTACTTGCCCCAGTGGCTACTCTTCCTCCTCACCAAAACCAAACAGGCATCGGGGAAGAAATGAGAGCAATTTTACATGCAAGGTTGCTCAGTTACCCCTCTGGGAGCACCAGCAGCAAGTGAAAGCTGTCAGAATCTGAGGTACCTTACTTTTCTTCTGCAGTGCCAGGACCGAGGTGCAGGCCTCACCCCTACATGCTGATAACAGACTAATGAGTATCATTAAGAATGAGCCGGCAGTTCCCAGCAGTTCAAGGTGATCAGTACTTCAAAGGGATACTGGAGTCATTTCATGCAAAAAGCTGTCTGTTCACGTAAATAGCCTCTGCATCAGTACCATATACTAGGCATGGTCCTAAAATATCCAAAGTATTCACAGACAAAGTCTGATTTGGAATTAAGTTGGTGATTTCCATGCGGTCTTTGGTAGGATCGTTGCTTAGCCAGGCACTTACTACTGACTGGTTAATGGTATTGTGGGAGAAATAGGTAGTACTTCTTCCTCCTGACAGAAGGAGAGGCGAAAGAAGAAAGAGAGGGAAGTAAATTCCAATTTAGTTTATCCATTCTCAGAAATTTGGAGAAACACAGTAGGTACAGGAGAGACTTAAGGGGAATGCCATTTCATGTTTAAGTCAGTTTTCAGGTTAATAAAAACAGATACAGTCATCTCCTTGGGAAACGAGTGAAAAAAATAGCTTACAAAAAATAATAACTACTTGAAGTGATACAGACACTTGCTACCAGCTCTGTCCTCAGTTAAGACAAATGGGTCAGAACAGCTACGAATTCATCTTGCTGAACAGTGTAAGTATCTATAAATTTTTTCTAGCCAGAGATTAAAGCAAGGGCAGACCCAGAACAGAAGTTTATACATTGTCTTGCTGTATTTGGGGCATCAGCTTTGCTTTAATAACCCTTACTCTACTGTCCCTAATGCAGCAAGTGATAATCCCCCAATTTCACTTTGAATTTTTTCCACATATCGTTTTATATTCAAACTGAAGTCTCATAGTTTGAGAACTATCATTCAGCATAAAATCAAGAAGTGGCTGAAGTGATGCTAAAGGGTTTATATTTAATATACCTGAAAACATGCAGAGTGAAACTTGAATTAGTTATCCTACTGTTTCCCTATATAGAACTGAACCTTGAATGGGAACTCTGAGGCAAAAGGCAGCAGGCAACATCTGAAAAGTTTCACCACTGTTTACAGTCTGAAGTGGCAAGCAGTTAAGCAGTTTTTGGGACTACAATGTGAGAAGAAATGTTAATATGAAGTATCATATCTTTAATAAAAATCCTGCCACAACACAAAGGGATCCAGTTTCATTCACTGCAAATTCCAGTTAGGACCCTGACTAGTAAATTCATAATTCCACTATCCTATTAACATATCGATTATTTTGGTATTATAACATTTTGTGTATCTCCCTTGGACATGTAATTTCAGCTGCCTTAATGTCTTTTCTACATACAGGTGATTTTTTAAGTGAACACAACCTATCTTTGAAATAGTAGACATACCCTTCACTCATTGGATAGAGTACAGCAGGTTAAAACAACAAACCAGGCCACAGAACGCTCACACAACTGCTGGCCTTATAAGTAGTCTTCCTGAAGCGCCTATCAAGGCTTTTTTTTTTTCCCTAAGAGAAACCAGCTTTTAATCTTCTGTATTCAAATTGTGTTATTAACTAGGTCATGTGAGAGCACTGACTTTATGTTCCTAACTGACAAATTCAGTGCAACTGACTTCAAACATCCTTACCTTGATGAAGAAAAGATGGTTTGTCAGATACGTCTGTGGAAGTATCCCAGTGCCAAAGAGATCCATCTTCAGAACATGTAAATAAGTGATCAGGGTTGGAGGGATGGAAGTGTACTTCCCACACTGAAAGTATCAAACCAAAATCAAACAAAACCACTTCAGAATAAGCATCAAGTACTTTGTTCAATGCACTTACTAGACATGCACTTACAAGAACCCAGGCCCCCACCAAAACTTTCCATTCTTAAGTGTGTGTGGGTAGGAGACCCAAAACCCCATTCTTAGTTATTTCCTGCACTTTTCCCTCCCTGGGGTGGGGAATTAAAAAGATACTATTTCTTTGCATTTTCAGCACTCTGAAAATTGTTAAGGTTAAAATCTTAATTCAGGCATTCTGAATACTTTCTAATGCCATCTTCCCTACTTTCAAGTTTAAATCTACACCCAACATGCATTCCTTCCCAGCATACACATTATTATTTTGTGTCAAAATACCACAGCTGTGGAAAAGACAGTCAGTAAAATTTAACATCTCAAGAAATATTTTTACTTTTAAAAATATAACTGTGGCATCAAATCAAGACATTTTCAGCACAGTATGAATTGCTATCTTGTTCACAGAAAGTTACCAGGGAAATGAACTGTTTCAGCACTGTGGAGGCACTGAATGGATCTGTACTATCTTTGGTTTACCTTCCTTCCTCATGTTTTCAAGTTTGTTGGTAACTGCATTCTTGCTTTACTAGGCCTGTATACCACAGCATCAATTTCTATGACTTTTTAACCTTCTAGAAGTACGTTAGGATTAAATGTATCTATGATTGAAGAACTGCTTACCATGTCTAGTTTTAGTTTACATAGTCAGCTTTTAGATAAGAACAGTCTCATATACAGAGAAAGAACAAACTGAAGCCAACTGCATGAAACCACATTAGGTAGCAACTATGTGGTTGTTTTCTATCCTAGCTAAAACACCCATTTTTTTTAGAGAAACTAGAAATTTTTCTAAAATGCCACTTTCTGCCCCCTCCATTTCAGATACTTACTTTCTGCTTCATGAGCATTTAGCAGGGACACTGGCATAGTCCCCTGTCTGATGTCCCATATACTCAGCATCCCATCCTGGCCCCCCGTGGCCACAATATGCTGCTGATTGGGATGCCTGTCCACACAGTGCAGTGGAACTCTGTCACCTGTCCTGCAAAGGAGAAAAAAAAAATACAACAAAAAACCAAACCTAAACATGAATTCTTTGTTAAAGTTTCTGTTTTCTCCTTCTTAATCCCTAGAGCACTGACAAACAGGGTAATGGTGTTGACTGCAGCTTCAAATCCTGTAGCATCTGGTCACTACAGGCTGAGGCTGCGTGACATCTGCTGGAAGTCAGGGGTATGGCAATAACCTGAAGCTACAGTTGGATGAGCATCGGGCTCTGTGCCCCGTGGTATACGGGCACCTACACAGCATCTGACAGTTTTACAGGAGCGAGAACACCTTGCATATAGATAGGTAATACTCTAAAGTAGACCTACAACAATAAGGTGGGTACTCTGAAATTCATGTTATAATTACAGTTTCAACATACACTAAGAGTTACGAAGGGAGATGGGGCACTAACAAAACCCAGGTACCTAAACCTTAGCCAATTAACAGCAATAGAAATTATTCCACAAACAACAGGATTTGTATCTAGCTCAGTTTGTTTTCTCACAGCACCTTAAAAGGCACAAAGTTATCAGTCAAATACATTTCAAGTGCCAGAAACTTTATATTAGGTCTTGGGGAGAAAAACAGATGTAAAGTATATTTAACTTGGGAAGAAAAAGCTTTGTGTTGAGGGTTGTTTGGTTTTTTCCTTAAAAAAAAAAAAAAAGCAAGTGTACAGGTGCAATAGTCTTTCAAGAGTTAAATCATAAAGCAGACCACCTAAATACACTGCTCAGCCACAACATTAATTCCACCATTAAGCAATCTGGGTTTGATTATTTAAATACCAAACAAGTAAAAACCTTTTTTAAAAAATCAGGTATTTATCATCCCATTGTCAGGAAGGTATTAGGAAAGATTTACATCAGCTTAGATAAAGCAGCATAAGCTTCTCAGTAAATATGTAAAACAAATCAAGGACTTACAAAGAAAATATTTGAGATGGCTCATTTCTTTGCTGTCTGAGGTCCCATATTTTTAACTGTCCAATTGAATTTACTGTCAAGATCTCAGTTGTGCGAAGGAAAGTCACTGCATGGAGTGTACTGCTGTCTGCATTGTCTGTAAGAGAGATGAGGAAAGCATTCAGGTAAACCTATGGAATGCTAGTCTCCATTTAATTGGGACAAATAAACTATTTTTAGAAAACAGAACACAGCTACTTAAACGTGATTACAACCTCTCTACTTTTTCAGGGGCAGAGACAGACCAGTGTCACGTGAATTTTAAGTCTTGCAAAAGACTTAGACTTGAGAAAGGAGCCCTTGCTTCCTATATCATATGCTACCAAGACAAATCTGAGAGAATCTATATTCAGTTAACTCCAGTGCTTACAGAACTACTTGTTGATCCATAAGATTTCTAAGAAGAAGATTCAGTTTAGCCAGGTCCACAGTTTTCCTAGGAATTTTCTTTATGCATTCTGCATTTACTGACAGGAGGCAAAGCTACAGAGCTTTTCATAACGCAGTTCTTCTGAACACAAGAAACAGTAATACTGGCTGAGAACATGAAGCAGTTGTGGACAGAAGCACTTAATTCACCAACCCTCTTTAGATCTTTTCCAAGAAGTGTCAACATAATATCCATCCCTGTCCCTAAAGCCAAGCCAGAATTAGGCCATGCTTGTTAATAACTAAGTGGCAAAGCTCCTTCCAGGTCCTTTTCTCCAGTGCTTCTTTGGATCGCAGTAATTTAGTGTCAACATTTCACAGCATTGAGGTGAAACTTTTGAGACTTTAAGAGAACACAGACATTTTCTTTTATTTTCCACTCTGTTTTATATATAAACTTTTCATCTTTATTATGATAGGGGGACATTGGTAAGTCTACTTTCACCTCAAGTATTTTAGAATTCTTTATGTAAGCCCATACCAAAAATATAAATGAATTTTTTCCCCCATAAGGTGGAAACCTTTTCTGATATCCAGACAGACAAGTTACATCAAAGCCTGGTTACAGATACTTTAATGAGTTTTCTTTCCTGCCTACTAAAATGAAAGCTGAGGAGGAAAAAACAAACAACCCAACAAACGCAAAAACACCTTTAAAAAGAAGTATTAGAACTTCAGTGTTCAGTCATCTAAAGGATTTAAAATTTCATGGCAGAATAACAGCAAGTGATTTAGTAATGATACATCTTTATGGCTCCAAAAGATTTTTACATGATCGCTAACTTTGGAGATTTTTTTCCTACCATGATTGACTGTAAACATATTGACTTCGTATTATATTCTTAAATCCATTAAACAGTAACGAAAATAACAATGTACACCTTTACAAGTGTTTCATGAGGTAGAAGAGTTCTATCTTCACATTAAAACACAGTAAGGGTTCAGGTCAGCGCCTAGAAATTGTTGAGATGTCACTGAAAGACTCCTTACACTAGAGAATTCCTGAAGAACTTGAAAGCATTTTTCAAGATACTCTCACCCCCTTTTCAACTTTTACTGTAAAACAATCTCTAGTCAGTGAGTTTGTACTAGCCCCTTCCCCACAACTTCAGGTAAGCTTCACCTACCAGGTCACGGGAATGACTGATTAATTTATGGACCCTTCCTATTTTAACATCTCCCTTCCCGTTTCCAAAAGGACATTTCTCAATAAATTCACTTGATTTCCGAGATGTTTATGCACCAACAAATCTCAATGCAGTCTTACTGCAGCATAACACTGGTTGATGCTACCACTACATAGCAACCATTTTTACATAGCACTATCAAGTGAGCATTAAGAAAACTAACATACATCCTGCACACTATTAAATCTCTATGTAAGCATCTGAGCAATGTCCAGAGAAAAATACAATTTTTTTGTGTGTGTGAACACCTGCTTCACATGAGTCAGCAAAACATTATTAATCTTGTACCAGAGCACTCTGTGTTAGTATCTGTACGTAAGTAAAAATTTTTAAATTAAATAATCTTTTTAAACTAGTTAACATTCTTGCCATTCACAGGGAAATTACTGTGTTTTGTGTGCATGTGCTAAAATCTGCCTCATACCCTGCCTTTAAAAAAAAAAAAAAAAGGCATAGAAAGCTTTCCTACAGGAATTCTCAAGGAGCTTCAGTAATGGGCTGTATGCAATTAATAGGATTTATCCTGTGCACGTATATACAGCCATGCAGACACAAATACCCGCGCTGCAAATCCCAGAGCACTTCCTTCCTTAATTGGCTTATCACTATGTGAATTCCTTTATCCGTTAGAGGAAAGGTTTTGCCTGAGGAGAAACACAGATGCTGTGTCAAACTGAAGTTTCATGGAGAAAGGCATGGTTTAATAATGCCACCATCAGACATGGGGTTACTGTCCTTTAAATTATTTCTGGTTTTGAGTTTAACTTCCAACAGATACTACAAACTCGTATTCTATTTCCATGAAACTAGCATGATGAAAGTGTTGGGAACATCCAAATTTTGATACCTTTCACAAGTATCTTAACTCTATCACAATCTATTACTCTAGGAGATACAGAGCTTTTTCACTGTGAGAGAAATTATCATTGTAAGCCATATCTGGAAGAAGAACAGGGTATGAAAAGTGATTTCCAGTTCTTAGTGTTCCTTTAGACACAAAGAAATAGACATTTTTGTATGTGGATGCCACAAGAGAATCTTGGTACAAACAGCAAATTGAAATAACCATTTCACTGACCTCCAGTTAGGAAGAACTTGGGTACACAATACTTCTTGAAATCTAGCCACGTTTCCTGTATACTGTCAATGCATTTAACAATTCTAGACGAAATAGAAGCCTACAGAGAATGTTAGGCTTGAAACTTCTATGTCAGTTTAAAACATTAACTTGCAAATACCTGAATGAATATAGAAAGACATCTGAAATATGCTTCAAGTATCTGAAGTCTGGAGGAATACAAGAATAATCTGGAGCAAACACATTCAAATTGGAGTATTTAATTCAACTGTTGAGGGTTTTTTGTCAAAACTCAAGAAGCTAAAAACCAAACAAACCACTTTAAACTATTTCAAACAGTTATTTGACATACCTATAGTTCTTACTGCATCCTTTTGGTCAGCTCTGAAGAGATTTATTCTACCATCTTCTCCAACGGTGACGATTTCTGGGTTGTTGCAGATGACTCCCGTACATGCTGCTCCACCACAAGATGTGTCTTGACCCACATGATAATGGGCTTTCTCCCATCGCTGGTTGGCAGATAAAGTCTAAGTGGTAACCAGACATGAAATTCTGCTGTTAAATAATGATCCTGATAGAGCAAAGCTTCCAGAATACTCACAAAACCAGAAACAAGCTCCAGGAAAGCCACACTACCTCACAGGAATGAGAATCTCCTGTACAAATAAGAATCAGAGATCTAAATTTTTCCTTGAGCACACAAGCCTTCAATGAACCATTGATTATTTCTTCTCTGAACCACCTTTTTTTCCCCCATAAGCTAGAAATCAGAAAGACCACAGTCTCTTTATGAACTGTGAAAAGTCTTTCACTAGATTTACCCCTTCAATCTTTCCCCAGGCCAAGGAAAAAGCTGAGGTGATTACAAAATACAAGGTCAGATTCAGATTGCAAGGAATTTAGTTTATTTTAGGTAACATATCAAACTATTAGGAGATGTTAATCTTTACTGTGCCATTGTAAATATATTATAAAAATTGTTTTGCATTTCTTTTTCAGTGATTTATAATCAAAGCAAAAGACTACAGAGTTTACACATGCTCCCTCACATGGCACTTGTGAGAAGAAACTCAACATGAGTCATTTAGTTCAGTAATGCAAAAACTCTAATAAGGCAGGGACAAGTCCATTAATACCCACTCCCCCAAGACACTCTGAACTCCTAAAGTATGTTTTCAGTGAATGGACTATTTAGTTATGGAGATATACTAACAGATAGCCCAGACTATCTGGCTCTGGAATCTAATTTATATAGCATATGTGCAAAATGCTTTTTTCTTTCCTTGTATGTATAAAGATAAAGCCAAAGCTTTTTCTAACAGACTTGAAAAAAATGATTGCAGTATGCAAATGTTTCTTACTCTATAGCTTTGAGAAATCTTATGCTAAGATCAAAGTAGCCTGCATTACACAGAACAGCAGCTTAAAGGTAATGCAGGTTACTCACCTGGTTATTTTGATGGTGACGGAATACAGTTACAGTTCCTGTTGATGAAGCAACCACAATTCTCTCCTGGTCCAAAAACTAAAAGGAGATGATAAACATGCTGTTAGTTAATGTCAATACCGAGAGGGTCATTTTCATTATAGATTAACCTAAATATTAGTAACTACAGTAAAAATAAAAAAAAATTTAAAATGCACAAACTGATACAGCTTGCTTTTGCCCTTCTTTGTAAGATTTTTTTGGTGAAACCCAGCATTTTGACAGCTCACTATCGCTTAATTTCTCCTAAGTGACAAGCCCCTAAAGAATGCGGATCTATTCAGCGTAGCTATTGTACCTGCATGTCCATAACATCACCATCGTGCCGGATATCGCAGAGCAGCTGCGGTTCTCCTTGGTACTCGCCGTTAAGGCCCACATTTCCGAGGTCTCCGACGGACCAAATGGAGATCCTGTTATCCTGTACGGAAACGACACCGCCGGTTTCACTCCAGAACGCTTTCGAACAGTATCTCAACGACACGGCAGCCGAAGGCAGGCAGGCCGCGCACCGCTCCCGAGGCAGCCCCCCGCCCCGCGGGGTTACCGGCCCGAGC
>NW_009693632.1:0-1116 GCF_000703405.1 Apaloderma vittatum
ACGGGGAGATCGACGCACGCTGCTCCCTTGTTTGCAATGAACAAGTGGAGAAACATCAACACGCTGCTCGGGAGAGAAAAAGGTTAAAGCCCGAAACGCGCAGTTTTCTGTGAGGCAGCTGTTCCAAGTTGAACAAACTTCCATACCCGACCCTCCCCGGCCATTCCCATAACCAAAACCGAATTTGAACAGTCCTTTTCTCAGCCTAGCCCGCTGGCTCCGCTCGGACCTGGGTGGCGGGAGGGGTTTCTTGAAAAACTGCTAGAGTTTTCGTGTTGGGGAAGGAAATGAGCGGTGAAAATACACAACAAAGTAGGGCACTAAATGGTGAACTCTCTTGAAATATGAAAGAGTCTTAGCTGATGGAAAGTTCAGGAGTGATGGTTATCTAATTATGGGGCTTATAAATAATTGGTACCTTGGTTTAAAACTGCTGGGAAGAGCGAGTTTAGATGAGTCTCGTGCTGAGTCTTTGTAGATGGAGTCTGTTCAGTCATCGATTTTATACATTATGTTTGTAAATGTTACACTTAAAATCCCGAGTTCTGGCTCTCTGAAATAGACCCTGGCCCCTCAAAGAAGCAGATGCACGTGAACGAATCTGCATTTCCCTCTGTATCTCTTCTAGTAGAAAGTTCAGGTTTTTTTTTTCTTCCTTAAAAAACTGGATGTAGTTAGCAACCAAATTATACCACGACTTCCTGAGCGTTTTGGCACCGAGAATTGTGAACGTGTAAGTGCAGTGCATGTGTCTGTGTGCACGTATATCTGCTCCCTCTGTCCCTCTCCCTCTCTCTCACGCACACGAGAGTTACTATTTCTAATGGAACTGAGAAAGTTCCACCAGTTGCGGTTTACGGAAAGTTTAACTTTTTTTCATTCTCCCCCTCACCCAATCCCAAACCGGTGGACTGTTACAAGCCCGTTACCCACTACTGCCAGCGCTTTTGGGCCGCCCTTTGAAGAGCGAGATCCGTGTTGTTAGACAAACCTCACAGCGCAGCCGGGCCGGCGATTTTCTCCCAAATTTGTTTTAGTGACACCGCTCAGCTGCTGAGGTCGCAACCTGCCAGCATCTTCCACGGCTGCGAGAGAGAGAGCTCTGCTCGGGGAGCT
>NW_009693632.1:1222-1506 GCF_000703405.1 Apaloderma vittatum
GGACCCGAGCCCCGGCCCCGCTCCGCGCCGTGCGCCGGGCAGAGAGGTTACGGTGCACCGTGAGGGGTGTGTGAAATATAAAGCTAGTGAAAGATGAGCAGATCTGGAGAGAGGGAGGGCGAAAGAAAAAAAAAAAAGTACTTGCAAGTTGCAACCCCTTCCCAAAATTAGTGATTGGCCGCTGCAGCCTTCTCCTCGGGATGGTCTGCAGCCAGCTCATGAAGGGTCATAATAATTCCTGGCTTTGGAGAGGAGTCTCGCACGTTTAAGGTCATCTCTTGCAA
>NW_009693633.1:0-18778 GCF_000703405.1 Apaloderma vittatum
CTCTCTCTCTCTCACTCTCTCTCACTCTCTCCCTCACTCCCATATAAATAACAGTAAACAGTGTTTCCCTGGAGAATGTACATTTCTTCTTTTCGGATTATCTGCCAGGAACTAAACATACCACTAATCTCAGAGATCAACAGATCAAAATGCTTGCTAGTTCCTATTATTCTTTTTATGAGGGCAGCCAAAACCTAATCCATTTATGCAAAACAGTAATAGAACTCTGGTAAGAACATTGTGTGAATTTTTCTGTGTTTGTAGGACCAATTAATTAACTTCCTTTATTCTAGATTCCTCTACATTTCCCACTGTCTGGTTCTGTCTAAAGTACCTGCCACACTGCATTTTTTAGTTTCCTCCCTTTTGCTATTATTTAGTGCTGCTATGACGGTTACTAATATGTATGCTAATGAGGTCTTACATTACATCATTTGTTTTCACTTTTGGCAGTGGAGCAGATGTTTTGGACTAACAGTTTTACTCTTGGGCATGCAGTACAGTAAAGGGGAAAAGTGTATTGAAGGTATGCATCTTCAAAGTTAAAGTAACTTTTTAGATTATTCACCATTGCCTTGTAGATTATTGACTTTTTAGGGAATGACAGAGGGGAAGAATACTGAGCTAAAATAATAAAGAGAAAGGGTCGTGTCTGGAATGTGTTCAGATCTGGTAGAAGCAAAAGCTTCTAGTAAATGAGGCTGCCTGGGCATAGAAGAAAGTAGAAAAATTGAGGGAAATTCTCAGTGTGTGTGAAGGTATTTAAGGATTAGGTGATTAATTCAGCAATTCAGAAAGCATTTAAACTGCATGCACTTGAAGGTGCCAAAGGGAAGGCCTGTTCTTTGTGAATTTATATTCTCTGAATGAATTTGGATGATGAGTTCTTATGATGTTTAAGGGCCATCTGACACAGCAAAGCATGAGGCGAGCGATAAAGCAAAGATATTCTGTGACTGTGTCTTTTGATGCCATTGGTTTTAAATTTTATTAGTGTGAAACTATGCACACAGCTTTGACATTGAAATCCTGAGCCCCAGTGGGAGGGAATCTTTTATCTACTCCATATACAGTAGCAGTAGCAGTAATAAAAAACATGGTATGATGGCTATTGCTTTTGATTCTAGTCAGACTTTACAGGTTCTTCATACAATGAAGACACGAGCAAGACCAGTGTCTCAAGCATCTTTTAATTGGGAGGCTAAGAAAGAAAAAAATAGGTGGTTTTGTTGTATTTTAAAACAATTGTTAAATTCTGCTATTTTTCATCTGTTCTGTCTATGGAGAATATTCATCTACAGTTTATTACACAAATTAAGTAACTGTATTAAACCATTTTCAAATTAATTTCTAGCACACTTTCAATCTTTTTGGTAGTATTGTGATGATCCTCCATCAGATGGTGCTATTAGGACTTAAGATGAATGCTTAATCTGATTTGCACTTTTGAAAACTGTCAGCTCTTCACTCTGTCATTTTCTATTTTAATTTAATTAGTGGAGCTTTATGGGAAGTTTTTATACCGTTCATACAGTGAAGAAAGCTGTGTGTGAACATACGGTAAATGTCAAATTTGCTACTGATTTGAACATACACGTCTCAACAGCTTTTATTAATATTGTGGAAGATGCAATAAATTTTCATCTTAAGTCTTATCAGTTCTATGAAATCACACACTGTCCTCCTCAATGTCAAGGATTTACAGAAGTATTCTTGAAAGCTGCCTTTGCTATTCGCAGCTGCATATGATATTCAGATGATGGTTGAAATAGAGGATGTTGTTTAGGATCCAGCAAGTACAAAATGGTAACACTTGCCTTCCCTGTTCAACAGTCGCTTCCAGTTTGCTTCCAGGTACAATGAGTACATAAATGATTTGATTTCTGACCAGAGCACCTCACAAGGAACTTCTTCCTCATGTACCCTTATGATATCTGAAAGAGTAAGAATGGTTGGTGCATTTGCCTTGTAGTCCCCTGTATTTGTATCTGGATGCTCATTTCAAAAATGGAAGTATGTTTCTGAAATACAATTTTAAAACTTGCAAAGATTGGGGGATCTGTGACTTTCAGGGTACAGCACAAGACCTGCTTGTTTTTGGCATCTTTTTGATAATGATGATAGAACAATGCTAAATGAAACTTGGCTTGGTTTGCATTGGTAAAATTGTTGTTATATTTTGTGCGTTGTATTCTAACAATGACATAAATCTTGTTGATGAGAACTTTTTTATAAATTGTGAACAAAAAGAGTTACCAGTGCACCAATGTAGTTTCCTGCTTCCAGTGAAGTTAATATGAAACTTCTTGCTAATCCTAATAGGAAGCTGAATCACACCTTAAGAAAAGCTGAGATATGGGGTCTTCAATCTCAATTTTTTAGAATAACTTTTCTGACAGAAGAAAGTAAATAATTACAAAGCTGTATAAATCCGAAACTTTGAAATATGCAGGGTTAATTTTCCTTGTCTTTGGGATACTAATTACAGTTCCACCCAGGTACTAAATAATGTTACAGCTTTTGACTGAATTTGTGATTTTTAAAGGGAAAAGTACAAAATGTTTCTCATGGTTTAATCTTGTTATGGGAAAAAAAATAATTGCAGAATAGTTAAAAACTATCAGCTTCAGTAGTTCTTAGTAAAGGCTGAAAATTCCATACGTGAAGAACAGAAGGTAGGTCTGCTATAGGTGTTGTGTTTCTTTCTTGGCCTCCACTTGAGAAATACTGATGGAACAATAATCAAAATCTAAAAACAGTATAGCCAGAAAAATAAATTTTGGTTGTTTTCTTTCTGATCTGATTTGTGGGGTTTTTTTTGTTTCTCGTTTTTTTTTTTTTAAAAAAAAAAATGAAGGGTCATGCTACCGCATAAACCCATGTAATTTTGTTCTTCCCGATCTCTGTTTTTTTGAGAGTTTGGGCAAAACTGCAACTGATACAAAAACTGCTAACCTGGATAGCTAATCCATAATGTGTAAAGCTTGGCTTAGTCTTCTCAAGGATGAGTCAAACCCTGATTTTCTTGGGATTTCTGTCATGGGATTTTGAATGTTGATGCACTTGTCAAATGTCTTGCATTAAAATGTTTCACTTTGCAGCTAAATATTCAGAAAACAAACAGCTTTTTCAATATATGCTTCAATATATTTAGATTCCTAAAAGATATAGGGGTGACTTGAGCCTCATTTCAAGAAATCGTTATGGAAATCAAGAGAGCCTGTGTATCGTTAAATTGTGAATTACTGTGTCTGTACAGAGGAGCTGTGGAAGAAGTGAAACATCCTTCCCAAATCTGTGCTAACAGAAAGGCCCGTGCTGTGTGTTTTCCCCCATTGTGTTAGAGGTGCTTGTCATTATTTCCTTGCAGAGGGTGTTGAGTTATTTCAAGAACAAGACTATAGTAAAAAATAAAAGCAAACTGAAACCTAGCAATTTATTTATCACATGAATTGGTCAAGTGATGTGAGTCATGAAAAGTATGGTGATGCTAAAAAGCAGCTTTCAGATATCAGTGTGAGATATGGTTGTGTGGAGGTGATTTTTGGGAGCGTCCGCTTTTATGGCATATTATGGCACACTGGATGTCTTTACAGACCATGGCTGCACAGCACAGACACACTAGTCTGCTGTGAACAGGCGGCTTTAAGGGGTTCATTAGAAAGGCTTTCTTTGGTTTTTGCACACAGCTCTCAAAAGAAAATATTTTGATGGTGTTCAGTGCTATCGTTGCTGGGCAAATTAAAATTCTTGCGTAGAGATTGAGTGGTGCAGCTTAGATTAGTATCTTAGAGTAGGAAGAACATATTATTGTCTTCCACAGTCTAATGCCTTTGTCTGAGCCAGCAGTTCATGATGCTGTGAACTGCTGGATTCAAGTGACCTTTCCCAGTGATATTCACAGCAAGTGGAATGAATAACAAGTACACACACAAAGCTGCTCTGAATCTCCTCCTCCTCCCCTTTTATATTATTACTTCATTATATTTAAAGACTTCTTGAAATAATGTCTGACACCAATATTTCTGTGGTAACAATCTGATGTCTGGTATCTCACCAATGGATGCAATTTCGTTGTAACTAAAAAGACAGGAAAAAAGGCTGTCCCTGCCCTGTTATGGGAAAATGCTGCTTTTTTGTGTTCCTCTGGGATAAATTGGTATTGTATTGCCACAGTGAGCACACTCCATTAATACTATGTGAAGTCATTCTCTGGGAGGATACTGTGTCAAAATTTCATTCTGTAACTACTGCTTCAGTTTCACTCAGATTAATTAATTTCTCTGAGTTCTGATCCACATGCTTCTTGTTGGATCCGTAAGAATCAGAGAGAGTCCTGAGAACAATTGCCACTGAATCAGCAGGTCTACTCTTCGATAAAAAATCATGTAGATTCTCAAGACTTCTTATCCTTGGCTGAAATGGATTGTATATGAATTAGGGGTATAAAATGCTTTTTTTTTTTTTTGGTACTGTGAATCTTATATATATATTCTCTGATTATTTAGATGAAAAGGGGAATTGCCAGTGTCATTTTTGTTTTTTTAATGGGTTTAGGTATATTCCAGTTTGTTGAATGCTGATGCATATTTTATCCATGCTCCAATTATGTTCATTGCAGGATGAAGCAAAATGCGTTACTGATATGGTGCTGCTTCTGTGCAAGCATTTGGCAATATAATCAGCGATTACTTGGTCTGTCTGGTTTTTATAGGAATTTACATAAAGCAGAAAACTTTATTACACTAACCTGAGTAAAGTCAATTATCTCAATATTTCTAATCTTTATGTAGGCCTTCTGAACAAAAAGAAGTCTGATAGGCTCATGGTTTTAGAGCTAGCATATCTAGAGAAAATTAAAACCTTGCTAGTTGACTTCTATAATAAATTTATAAAGACTGTTACTAAAACAATTTCAGCAAGTGATAAGCCAGCAGTAATACAGAACACTTGCTGATTGTTAAAGTCAAGCCTTATAAATTGCATAGTTACTGTAGTGGCAACTGAAGGAAGCGTTTACCACACCATTTTCTTTCAAGCATTATGCCACATTGTCTGTGGTTTTGATTATTCTATCCTATTATTGATCTTTCATGGGAAATCCTGATAGTTGGAGACAGTAACCTGACACAGTCTACGGAGTCACAAATCTGTGATCTTCTGATAAGGTACCCAAAAACGTGAAATAAACCCTAAAGACAAGTACTGCCCTTGGTACATTACTGACTGAAAGATTCTTGAAAGAAATCTCTACTCTACGCTGACTGACTTTTATACTTATCAACACAGTCTGACAGGGGTGACCCAAGTACAAGAACTCGTCACATTCAACTTTTTGCTGAGTATCATTTCAGCCAAGCTGGGACAATTCCCTTAAGAAGTAACGACAGCTATCATCAAAATCTGCATGGGAATAAATTTTTAGTTTGCTGCCTTGGTAGTTCTGAGATCATCTGACCTTTTTGTTTCAGAATTTGTCACTTGTTTAAGAAGTGTCAGATGATAATCCTTCATGTGCTGAAGTGATGGTAACATTGGAGTCTGTGAGTCCTGCTTAGCCAGCCTTTGGCAGCATCTTGAACTGCGGAATTGGAGGGTGTCTTGAGTTGGTCGTTACAAGTAGTGTCCGAGCTTAGTCAAAGAGTTTTGGACTGGCTGAATTCAGAATCCATTGAGGAGAAGCAAACATGGAAATTGAAAATGCAGTGTTTTTTAGGGAAATTGTTCAATAATGTTGTGGTTTCAACATACAGCAAAATCCTATGATTCTCAAGCGTATATTACCTTTTTTGTTCTCCCCCATTGCAGTACTAGCCATTTCTTTTCATTTTTGTTCTTCCTTTGGTTTGTTAACCTTGTTAAAGCTAAATAAAGTCTTGCTAATTTTTTTAAAATTTTTGAAAGAATATTCAAAGGAGGTGAGACTGGAGCCGAAACCCTTTTTTTTTTTCCTCTTAAAAAGACAAACACAAACACCTTTATATGCTATCATTGATCTGTTGAGAAGTTATTAAGCTTTCAAGTAATCCTTATCTACTTATTTTAGAAATAAAAGCCTTTTTGGCAAATTGCTGTTAGACTTTGTTGCTGTTTTTAAGTTGGCTGACAAAAACTCATTCTGTATTAAAGGTGAAGATAAATGAAGCCAAATATACCATACTAATGGCAGGAGTGGGTTCTGCTGAAACAGTCCTTCAGACTATGAGCGAGATCCATAGGTGTTGTCAGTGGTGCTCGGCCGTGATAGGGTTTTGTTAACTTACTCCACCTGGCGTGGCTATGTCTGGCCCTAGAGTGGAATACAGGGTACTGAATAAGAAGCCAAGGCTTGCTGCCTTCCTGTGTCCTGCTGAGCTCTACTGTGTTATGGAGTTGTCCAATGCAAATTTGAAACAAATGGGGAAGTAAATCAAACACAGCAGTTTTTGTGCACTGGGGGATAGAGTGAGGATAGAGACACGGTGCAGGGTTCTGTCTGGATCTCAGTAAGAGAGACCTGACAACTGATGCCTTCATAAGACAACTACTTCAATAAGAGAGAATAAAAAGGGGAAAATAGTTACTGAGTAAATCATAAAGTCCCTTTAGATGTTGGACACCCTGTGTTCGTGTAGCACTGCGTGGAGGCTGGGTGGATTTCCTACAATGTGCTTGCAGTTGCAGGAGAGCGTCTGGCTGCGCTTCCAGAGGAAAGCACAGCCGGGGTGGGGGTGCAGTGGTGCTGTCCCTGGATTTCTCTCTACAGTGAGCTGGACCTGCTGCCCAAGGGCCCGCACTGCCCAGCGCAGGGCTGCAGACCCTGCCGGACAGGCAGCACGGCACAATCCTGCGCCTGCTCGGGTTGACTGTTAGGTGAATCACTAACTCCTAAATGTTCAACGTTTTCTTAGTTAGGGTCAATGCAGTGGTTTTATGGAGAGGTACAGCAACTCTATTTAAAATATATTTGGTTCATTTTTTTATGAATGAAGCAATTTTTATTTCTGAATTCATTATGTTTGAATTCATTTCTGTGTCAAAACCATGGGTGTACATCAACAAAATTTGTAGAAATTTGGGGCTAGGATACTTCAGTTAATATATCACACCAGCATTATTTTGTACATGTTTTTTAGTAATGTGTATAGATGGCTTATGTTCAAATCATAGTGAAATACATCGGGGTGTTTTCTTCTAGGAAATTTTCCTGCTTCTCACATTAATAGTGCAACTGTAATACATAGTTGTAATTTACTTTTGGAAAGGAGAGGTTTTTAGAACCATCCATTCATGTTCTAACAGGGGGATGTCACTTCAAATTTAATATTAAAAGTAGAAACATTTTGAAAAACCAGCAGAAATCCAGGTTGCCTGTAGTGAAAATAATTGGAGATCAAATGAGGCAGGATGAAGACAGAAAAGGTCTAGTGCAATGAAAAAACTGAGACTGAAAGTGTCCATCTACCTCAATAAAAACACAAAACAGTGCATCTTTTCTGGATGGATCAGATATTAAGAAGGATTTCATGAAAGTTCGTAGCAGAGCAGAAATTTGAACTGAATGTAATATTAAAGGAATTATAATTTGAAATTGTTTTCAGGTTCAATGATAGTGAAATGCTAAGTCTATGGTTTAATTTTATGTTCACACAGAGTGCCTAGCTGTACCCCAGAGAGGTACAAACCTGGCATAGGTAATAGACCATTGAATAGCGGTAAGTTCATCTGCAAGATGTGAGTTGGAAAGAAGGTGGCCCATGTGGTGTGTTTTTTAATAACTGCATGATTATTTGCTTTAGTTTGAATCTCTTTCTTATTTGCACTCACAGGACACATACTCAGAAATTTAGTATCTAATTCTTTTCATTCCCAAGAAATTCTATATTGTCAGAATAATTTTTTTCTGTGTGAAAATAACATTGAGAGGCAGGCTTTAAATGTCTTATTCCACATACTATGAATTATTTAGATAGTTTACATATTAAGTTATCTTTAGTTTTAAATATTTAGTACTCATGTAGTAATTTGTGAGGAACTTTATTTTTCATAAATTGCTTGTAAATTGCAGTATATCTATGTATGTCTGAATATGTACGTTTAAGAAATACTGGTGAAGTTGCCTCCATGTGGTAATAGAGCTATTCAGTTGCATTCTGTATTCTGATCTGTAACATACGATTGATTCATTTGTACCGTTTTCTATTCTCACTATTATCTCTACCACAAAATTACTTATCAGATTTTTAATTATCTGTAATATTGTGTGAGTTATGAAAGATGCTTCTCAGTGTTATAGAACTATTTCAGTGCGCAATGATCTGGTCATTTCTTCACATCATGAGAAGGTGCATTGTAAACTGCTAAACAAAGACTCAACAGTGTCTCACAAAGGCCATGCTTTATTGAATATCGTGCATGCTGAAATTATAATAACTCCTTAGCCTGGCATACTGTGTAATGAGAGCAGACCATTGAGATAGAATATCCCTTTGTATTGTAAATTGTGCTTAAAATTGGGATTGGTGCATTAAGATGTGCTTTCTAGGATTTCACCATTATGACAGATTTCAAGCACTATAATATAGATATTTTTTGTTCCGCTTGCCCATATATAACCTCTCAAATTTCTTATTCATGTGCCTGAGTTAAAGATTTTGTAAGTGCCGTTATGCCTGACTTCACCACAGTTGTGCTTGAAATTTGTAACTTAAGTGAACAGATACTTACACATGATTTTTATGAGTAAGTTGCTTGTACATTTTTACTAACAGTTATTTTAGATCCTAGTGGCCACTAACTAAATTTTTAATGTGGTCAAGATTAAAAGAACAACAAAAGCATGTGAAAAATTCAGCTACTTATTATTCAGTTGAAAAAGTGCAGATAGTAGATTAGACCAACCTGACAGCTTTGTCATAGGCCAAATTTGTCTAGGACTAACGTGTCTCTAAAAACCCTGTGAGCCTCGTTTGAGACCAGCAGGTAAGGGCAAATGCTGTTTCTTCAGCCGTAGGACATCTTTGAGCTCTAAAGCCACTATACTTTAAAACAGGAATATTGGAATTCATCAGAGTTCCCTTGACCTGAAGCATTAGGTCTTGTGGAGGATCTGTTTTTTCCAGTACACAAGGATTGCACTGAACAGAAGTAAGGAATGCAGTAAAGTAAATACATTATCTCATAGGATGACTAATGACTAGCCTAATAAATCTAAGATCTGTCTCAACTTCACACAAGTATAGTAATCACAGAATAATTTGCAATAAGCAACTGATGAGGTGATCTCATTCTTCACAGTGTGTGGTATGTCTGGAAAAAATGTGACCTGTTTAACTGTTACAATCCGTTGTGTGGATACAGGGCTCATAAGCAAATCTGAATTTGCAGAACCATTGTGTAGAAGTTTTTTATGGCTTCCTTTTCTTGTTTAGAAACTTCTGACTTGATTGTTGAAGATGAGAATCTAGTCCAAAACTCTCAGCCTGTAAGGCCAAGGTCTGTGGTTTCAATTTCACATGGTAAAAATGGACCAAGGGAAGGGAAGAGATCTGGTTATTTGCAAGGGCATATTGTTGCACCAGCTAATGCCATAAAAAAATCTGCTATGTACTTCCAACAGAGTCAGTTTTCCTGGACTGCAAATGTCATAGGTCTCAAGAGACTGACATGATTACTTGAAGAGAGGGATTTTACCTTGAAGACAGTTATTTTCATCAGTGGTTAGACCATCAAAATACTTGCAAATATTCCTGCAAGAGATATGATAAAGTGTATGTGGGGGCTTACAGGCTCTGATATGCTTTGGAGTGGAGAGCAAGCCGAATACAGAGTCTGTGTTCTCCTCAGTAGTGATGTCAGTGAAAGGAAGTGCTGTACTAAGTTGGCTGATCCTTGGAGCTCCTTAAGAACAGTGTTTCTTTGCCACGCACCTTCTGAAATCTCTTATCTTTTGTAAAGAGAAGACTGGACGTGGAATACTATCAAATTTAAAGTGTTTTCTATTGATGAATATGTATGAGAGCAACACTAGAAGGAGCAGAAGAATGCGTTGTTCTGTAAACAAAAGAGCAGATCTAAGTTTAATCCAGGCTTTCCCCATGTCTTTCTCATACAGTTGTAAGTTCACCTGTGTCTAAAAACTCATGTAAAATTTCACCAACTTAAATCACTTCCAAAGAAGGAAGAGGCTCTGTCAATCAGTAAGTCCTTCCTAATATGAGAAGCTGAATCACTTTTTTTCACATAGAATCAGAGAATTTTAGGGGTTGGAAGGGACCTCAGATCATCTAGTACTTTAAGTACACCACCCCAGTTTTCTTTCAGAATATGTTTGAAATATGATCAATCTTATGTATATATGCTTACAAAAATGCTGTGCAGGAAAATCAAATTTGAAGTCTGGATCTGCAGAGAAGAACGTTACTCCATTATCAAATAAATCACACAGTTTATGAGTCTTTTTACTGTACTGCTAGAAGTTAATTACTGAATGATCATGAGATACAGATGGTGTTTTACTTGTAGTCATATGTACCTGATCAGGTTGAGTATTTTAGTACATAGCTACAGCACGAAACAAGAAAAATTGAATGCCAAATCTAATGGTTGTTTGGTGTTTCACATGTAGAGCTTTTTATATTCACTTCAAGATTCCTAGTTCTTGGTATGTATATACTTTATAAATTAATGTTATTGCACTTTCATTCAGAAGAATTCCAAATTTTTTGTAAAGTAAGAATCCAGTCAGGGTCAGTGTTTGTGGTACCGACTGTAATGAATACTTCAGTTTGTACAAGGAGGGCAGTGGATAAAACTCAACCTTGTTCATTAAAAAAAGCCAAAATTATTACGCATCTCTGTTACTGAGGTGAAGTCTGATGATTCAACAAAAAATCCCTAGTACTTAGTACAAAAATAAATACCTTAGGTGATTACATGAAGTTCTAGTATTTCTATTAAGGTACAATGGAAGTTAGTTATTATTGGAATTACATATTCATGACCTCAGTTATCAAAGCTGTGGTAAACTGTAGTAATTTAGTGGCTGTATCATCCAGGGTTTTGTTCCTTGCCATGTGCACTCATGCTGCTTGATTTATTTTCAGTGTAGTCAAGTGGTGTAAATTCCTTTCTATATAAGAGTTTTCTTTGGAAATTTCAGCATCTGGGCTTTAATAATATCTCAAAAAGGCCATGAGCTGCTTGTATTTGTGTGTTCTTTGCATAAAGGCTGGAACTTCAGAGAGATGTCTTCAGAAAGAATATTGTGTTTTCCTTTGGTGATGGAGCAGACAAGCTCATTACTGCAGACTGACAAAGGCAGAAATTGAAATAGCCTACTTCAGCAGTGGTGGTCCTACGACACTTGTCACTTATGGCCTGGGAGATTTCCAGTTGCGTGTTGATGTTAGATTGAGAAAGGAGTAATAGGTCTGTCATTCTGGGGAAAGTTTTGAGAGGCCAAAGAACCGTTAAAAATATGCTGGTCTACTTTGACTTTCTTTGTGTTATCAAATAGAAGTAAGTACAGTCTAATTTGCTTTATAACCATTTTTCCAAGTGCGCTTAAAATAATATTTTAAAGACTTGCAGGAACCCTGTAGAATTTTATCATGACTTGCTAGTGGCAATGTATCTATGCACATTTGCATAGAGAAATATTTCAATATGTGCCGGTTTGCCATCAATAGATGAAACAAAAGGATGATGACTGGGACCAAAGCAGGATAAAATGGATTTCTGAATCTTTGCTAGGCATTTTTTGGATGACTCCTCTGAGTTTCTGACAAATTGCACTCAATAAAATCTATCCAAATATTTCTGGTGAAGTAGGCAGCTTTGTTGATCTAAGTCATTGCAGATTTTGACAAACTTTCCTTAAAAGATTAAAAATAAAAATTTAAGAAGCTTCTTCCAAACTCCTCAAGTTTTTATTTATGAGTTGCTTATCTTTCTCATTTCAAAGCAACTCTTCATTTGAAAATGTTGTTTTATTACACAACATACTGAATTAATAAAAATTGGTCATATTGATACTGGCAATTTTTAAAAGTTTTAAAAACTAAAGAACTAGGAAATGATTTTACGTTGAAACCCGTTTTTGAGTACCCTGATTGCAAAGATAAAAACTGAGCAGGCTACCTAAAGTGAGTGATTTCCTAGCAAATTTATTGGAATAGTTAAATTTAGCATGTCCAGATAATTGTGATGGCTCACAATATTTTATAATGAAGTACCAAAGAGCATTAAACCTTTGGACTTTCAATCCGACTCCTGAAAGTCATGCTGTGGCTGTGTTAGAGAATGAGACAGTCCGGAACTGACAAATTAGTATCTGAAATAACACAGCAGCTTTGTTTGCAACTTCATTGTGGATTGGAGAACACATCTGATAAGCTGGAGTCCTTGCAGAGTCCACATCTTTCTTCGACAAAACCAGCAAAAAAAATAGTAGTTGAACAGAGAGACTATTAAACAATTTCTGAATTGGATAGCTGACATGAGTCATTCTGAATAATTATTAGCTAGTTGTAAATATGACTGAAATGACAGAGCAGAATTTATATTCCAGAATCTGAACATTATTACAAATTATGTGTATCCAGAACTGTAAGAGTAAGTATTGACTAAGCACTGTAAAACTGAGCTAGGAAGTCATAATAATTTGATTTTCATCATACTGAGCTTTTCATTGCGATCGTACACACCATAGACAATGTTCACAGAGGCTGAATAACAATGCTGGAAAATCATCAGTAGGGAAAACACAGAAATGAACTTTTTTAGCTGATGCAACCAGATGTGACACAACAAATTTGGAGGCGCAAATTACCTTTGGCGTTGAAAATATTTTTGGAATGAAAGGGAAGGTAGCAGGGGAGGGGAGGAAAAGAAGTAAATGTTTTAGGCTTTGCCTATTACAAGAAGCATGGATAACGAAATAACAGTTTGGTGTCAGAGAAGTGAAGAGGTTGGTGTGTGCAAATACCGCTCTATTACCTACGTGAACAGTGAAAGAAAAGAATGAATTTGAAGTAGATCAACGAGTATTTCTCAGAAATATCCAGGCAGATTCAGAACATAGTAGAAAATTTAATGAAATGTTACATACATTATAGTGTTGTACAAATCATAATTCTAGTGAATGAGATGCCTGTTTTCACTCGCCTGAAAGTTTTGAAACTGTCTGGAAAAGTATTTCAGTTTAAAGATTGTCCACAGTTATTTAAAGTATGCACCCCACCTAGTTATTAGAAAGTAAAGCTTCATTTTTTTTCAAGTGAAGGACAGAGTTGTATTAATATACATCTACACTGGGATCCTGTCAGTTCATCTGAAGCCTGTCTGGTCACTTGGACCTTCACACACGCTGCTCTTTCTTGAGAAGGCAGACAGCTGCAGACATCCATTTTCTGTGTTAAGGCGAGTCTCCAAGCAGAAAGTGTGTTGTCTTTGTTCATCAAACTGGAAAATATAACAACTAAATAGAAAATTATACATGCTCATTTGCTTAAAATGTCTTGTGTTTGAATCACGCTTGTTTGCTGAGTGATAATCTGTGATTGCTAACCCCATCAAGTATGCCTTAATAGGTGAGAGCAAATTGTAAGGAAGGGTTATGTCTGTCACAAAGTTTCTGTAGCCTGACAGCAATTACTACATTCAGGCAAAGTGGTAAAAATTCAAGAGTTTAAATGCTGCACAATTTGGAGAATATACAGAACTATTTTTTTAACGTAGGTAAGGAGAAAGAAAGCATGAAAAGGCACAACTGTGATGAAAGGCTCTTCTCACTTCAAATTACATCTGTCTGTGAGAAGATCTATTTCTGTAAATAGGAATGCAATAATGTTAATATCTGGATCTCGAGTGACAAGTTAGCTGGACAGTCATAACTGAGTATAATGAATTGTCTATTCATGTCATCCATGTTCTGTCATCAGCTCTGTGGATAAAAAGCAAAAATTTCAATCCTCTCAGATGCATCTTAGTTCGTACAGTTAACTCCTGAATTGGGACCTTTACATGAAGCAAGATGTCCCTGGGCCATAAGGCACCCAGAAAGGGGTGTTTTGAACTACTCCTTAGAAATCGTTATGCAGTGTCAAGAGGTTGCTTATGGATGAAACTGGTTTACTCGTTTGTAACTTGGAAAAGCTACTGTGTAGCAGTCAGCTGTTAGTACTACCTAAAGCAGTCTGTATCTCTGATGTGATGGCTGTTTTCTGGTTTAGTAATTTCCCAGTATGCGGAATGAAAAGCAAAACAGCTGCTTTCAAGGTGTAGCCAAGAATCAAATCAGCAGACTATAAATTAGTACCTGAATCCTCCACTTTGATACAGAGAGTTAAAATATTGTAATAGCTAAATCTCCAACAACTATACTTGCTAGTTTTATCTTGGTGTCTATGAGGATCTGAGTACGCAGATGAACATGTGTCAGTCAGAAGAGCAACTGTATTATTAAGGAATCAGCTAGTATGTTCAAGAGCTAGCAGCTGGGAGTTTCTCTTTAAAGCAGTTCTTCTCCTGTGTGCTGTCTTCCCAAGTTTCTTGGGGAAATAAACATACGTGTATGCTCTGTTTACTTTGTTTAGGTTTTCTTCTCCATGGGGATCTCTGATTGATACATATTTTCTTGAATTAACATCTTTCACATACAGAATTTATGTGTAGAACTCGTCACTGTGGAAGATATTTGTTCTGCTCTTACAAGTCCCCCCAAAGTGTGTGTAATATCTGCGGTGTTTTTTACTTCTTGTTAATACAAATAGTGTTTCATTTCCTATGTATTTTGTTTATCCTCCTTGCATGGTTGCTGTAGCTGAAAATAGCATCAGACTATTCCTGCTAGTTCTGCATTCTTGGGTTTGTCTGCTAGCTATTCTGACAATAAAGACAGTCATTTTGACTGTTTTGCATTAAATGTTTTTCCTCTGAGAGAGCACAGATTCTGAAAACAGGCATGGTCAGTGTGGTGAACATGGCAGTTGATAAGGATTCATTAAAAATCTCAGGTTTTTCAGCAGCTTCATTAATCAGGCTCATTAACTGCAAGGCCTCTGTGGGTCTGGCTATGATGCAGTGTGACATACAGAGCTGCTGAAGAGAACACTTTTTTTTTCAAAAAAAGAGTAAAATTTATCATGACTTCATTTTGCCTGTAGTGCTGAGGGGAGTGAAAGTATCATGTTTAATTCTATTTTGGAATAAAACTGCTTTGTCAGTGTCTTGAAAAATTGTATTCCAGTTTTCTACCAACATTAACGTTGGTGCAGGAGATTATAATTTACTGGTACAGACAGTAATATAAAAATTTATCCAGTAAGTAGTTACGATAAAACTGCTGTAAACTGTTAATACCTTTCTGAATTTTGTCTGTAACAAGGAAAATTTGGATACTTATCAGATAATCTCAGTATGCTCTTGTTTTCAAGATGAAGTTTGACTATTAGTGTTTGGAAATATAAATTCTTGCTCTGGATTTAGAAGGTGCCTGGTTGATTTGTCTGAAGTGTGTTCAACTCCAGGATTATTTTCTTCAGCTGTTTTCATTTGGCAAGCTTGGCTAAGTAATTCATTATTGTATAATGTGTTGCTCAGTTTTTAGCAGAAATTAAACCATCTACAATCTAACCAGTCAGCAGCTATTTCATTTCTTCCATCTATGTAAGAAAGCCACAGAGAGAGAGTTTGTGCTTAAAAAATGTTCTAGCTTTATAAAATTGTAATCCCTGATTGACTCGCTGGAGAACCAGTTCAGCATCTCAGATGTATTTCAGGCTTCTCAAACTTTAGCACAGATCTTCTTCCTAAGATCTTTCGGTTTAAGAGCTGAAGCTGAAGACATAGGAATATTAAAGACTAATGTTGTAATTTTCTATTAAACATGAATTCTAATTTGACAAAAGAGTGCTATTCTTGAGAGTTGGAATCTGAATTGCATTTCCACTTTTGAAAAATTGATCCCCTAAAGCTCTAAGCACTTAGCAAAGCTTACTTTAATCCATTCACTGTGCCTTTAGGATGTTCAGTGTAGAAGTGAACTAACAGCCAGGCATACAGTCTGACTTAGGGTTTGTGGGGATTATCTCCCATGATTTTTATATTAGAAATATTTCTGATGTTCCATCATCTTCTATTAGAATATATTCATTTTGATTTTATGGTATAAAAATATTTTTAGGCTGCTTGCTGTTTATCTTCAACCTAAAACAACAGTAGCTAGACCTTAAGCTCTTTCTGCTGCACTTCTCCATCTGCAAAGTTACCCTACCTAATGTCTTTTTGGCCTCAGCTCCTGTGTGGCAAGGCAGTAGTATCATCTTCCTGTGGTTTTACAGGTCTTGACAATAAACTGCTGCATTACAGATAATGGTGGTGACTTTGGTTTCTTGTGCTATTCATATGCAGTGGTCAGTGCTTATGGTTCAACCTTTTTTGTCTTAGCTACTATAAAATCTTAATACTGTTCAGTTAAAAATGAAGGTCTGAACAAAAATGGACGAAAGTATAACAAAAGCATGTTCCTAATCATCTTCCTTTGGGCTGAGGAAAAAGGCCAAATGCTATACGACATAACGCCCACCTGTTGATGTGAGGCCAAGTTAAATAAATAATTCTGTAGAAAAAATGAAGCTAACGTTGATGGTACATAGCCACTCCTTTTTTCTCATTAGGTACGGTTGGTCTTGGATGAATATGAGGTTGATTTGAAACACCTTTGGCCATACACTTGTTTCTGGCAAACTTAATTAAGCTTTCTGCAATAACAGATCTAAGTATTTGGAGTAGTGGTGTTTATAATATAAAATAAACCTTGCAACTGTTTACAAGTGGTAACTTAGAGCAGTAGGGTTTATAATACTAGATGTATGTGTTTATAATACTAGATGTATGTTGTAAATATGCAATTATTAAATATATATATTCCATACCTATAATCTATTGATGTGTTTGGACATGATGGAGAAAGGTAATAATGAATTTTTAGTTTGTACACTCATTCTCTTAATAAGAGTAAAGGCTCTTTTTAAGACAGTATATAATGGACCAAAGTATTCTCTGTTTTGCAGCTGATTTTAAAGAACTGTAGCTGTTCCTCACCCTACTGTTAGAGTTTCTTATGTGCATATAGATCTGGGATTATTTTTCTCGCTATAGAGCAAAAATACAAGTTTAGAATAAAGTCTGGCTACCTAGCTTCCCTACCCCTCAGTGTCTGCTGTACTTCAGCTATTTCCACAAAAATGTAATTAGAAGGAAGGCAGATGATAGGATTTACAGGAGTAGAGCTTTTGAGAATGTCTACTCTACTGGGCAAACTACTGTTTTTAAAACACTCTATTGAGTGGAAAGAATTTCTTAGAGGTACTCTTTCTAACTGCAGTTTATCCAACTCCTTGCTAATTCTTCATGTTTAGGATATAGGTTTTTAACAATACATTCTTCCATATGGGCCTTGAAATGTTTAATAATATTTTTAACAAGCATATGTGTGTAAATACATGCATGTAAATGTGCAAATGTTTTTATTACGTTGAAAGGAAATAAGGTTTGTAAAGCCAAGTTCATAAAGAAGGGAAAAATATTCAGAGAATCAAGGTAGCCTGGTGTTATGATTCCAATATATACATTTATATTGCCTTAAAAACTTGTACGTTTTTATTATTTGTCCCGCAATGAAATATTTTAAATGTGTTTTTTCAAGAGAATATATAGAAAATAAATGAAATTTCTGTAAAGTTGATCTGTGAAAGTCACAAAGATGTGGTCCTACTATGGTGCTCTACTTTACCTTTTAATTGTATAACACTTTGTACTACTTGTAATAATTTGAGAGATACAGAATAACTAGAGTTTTGGAGGTAAGCGGTTTTGCGTTTTTTTGATTTCTGCAAGTGGTTTTTTCAAGGTCAACAAAGCTCTTGATTTCTAAGAATACACTACATACCCTATATTACAGGGTTGGTAAATCCAGAGTGAATTCACAAACAAGTGAATGGAATTAAGTTTATATCTTTGCACAAGATTTTGAAATTACTAAGCAAGTGATGACTGGAAACTATGATAGAATTCATAATGAATTCTAAAAAAGTGTTGAAACTTGAGAGGTAATACAATGATGCTCGAATGTCATATAACTGCTGATAAATGAGAGGGGCTTGTGTTTATAACTTTTGTTGAAAGCTATAAAGCTCTAGGCAGAAAAATCTTATCTATAAGATTTTTTTTGTGTCAGTTTCTTGCCTCTTCATTCATCGAAAGAGAAGACTGTTAAATAAGAAATTGCATTTGTCATAAGAAATGTAAACATAAGCCTGCAGTTTTCTTAAAAAAGCAAAAAGGGAGGTGTGTGTGTGAATTACCTAGACAGGCTTTGCGTTTGATATATGTAGTAATTAGAGTTGACAGACCCCTTTTCTCATTTACTTCTCAGATGATTCTCCTCTGTGACTCCCTATCTGCCTCTCTTTTTCCAGTAAGTTTCAGATTTCTAGGCAGATAGAGACAATAGGCAAGGATCCTTTTGCAGAATTAAGCAATGTTAGACATGATCATTGTGGTAGCTTCATGCAGAAGATTCCATTTAGCATTGTATAAATATCAAATGATAATTAAGGTCGATATAAACTGTCAGGACTACAACAGTAATAAATGCAGAGGATCAGAAAATTGCTTCATAAAGAAAAGATACGTGGCCTTATTCCAAACCCACATTGATACCACCAGCAAATTAGAAGAGGATGTTTCAAGAGCACTTGCAATAGGCCAAGTTATTGAATGTCAAGTGACATGT
>NW_009693634.1:0-1372 GCF_000703405.1 Apaloderma vittatum
GTGGGGGGTGGGGTGTATGTCTGCACCAAGTTAATCTTACACTGTTAGTCAGTACTTACAGCCCTTAAACCTGACAGCTTCTCTCCTTCCCTGCGGTTTTCATGTGCACAGCTCATTAGATACTCTAATGCAGCAGGGAGCCCCCTCTTGCCTGAGAATTCCTTTGTCATATATTTAGCAAACTTTTGACTGCTTCCTTCCAAATGAGACTGAAGGACATATTTTTGTAGGAGAGGGTGACAATCGCAAAGCACGATCTACAGTCACGTTTTTCTGTGGGGAACTACAGAGCAGGGGAGGAGGAATCACCCGCAGTTCTCTCTCCATCTCCCCCACGCCTTCTCTCTCCTCCCCTTCCCTCTTCCACCCCCATACAACCATAACACGAGACGAACGTGCTTCAAAATGCAGCTGCAGAGCCTTCCCTCTCTTCCGGTTTTCCATGCTGTGGCAAAAGGGGAAAAAAAATATGATGAAGAGAGAATTGTCACTGAAGTGGGACTGACGTTTTGACTCCGTGTCATTTGCAGACTATTTAGAAAAGCGTGTACGTGTGGTGTCAGAGTTAAACATAGCCAGGGCTCAGTTATTGCATGCAAGGGAGGCTCAGACAGGGAAGAGGGAGGCATCACTCCTTGTCTGTAGGTCTGGATGGTTCCATAAATGAACGCATGAAGGCTTGTGGAATGAAAAGGAAAGGATGACTGAGATTATGAAAGAGATCGTCGCGCTCCAGATACAATCCCCATCCTTCATTAAAATCCCCATTAGGAGATAAATTTTACAAAAATACAGTGTCTTGTAGGAAATGAAAGGATTTCCTCCCCATTAGAAATCACACTGGAGACAGCTCCGTTTGCTTCAAATTAGGTATGCTTTGAATGAACATTTTAATTAATCCATGATAAATAAGGCAGGATCACTTCTGGAACAGAGTTACCATTTTCCTCCTCAGCAGCAGTGGGATGTGCTCACTCTGCTGTGTGTATGCATGTACGTGCCCAGGCTTTTGTTTGTTTTTAATTTCTCTCTTTTTCTTGAAGCTGTCCCTCAAATGATCAGTTGCAACACATCTCCTTAACCACAGATTTCCTGGTATTTGGCTGCTTTTTTGGGGGCAAGGGGGAGGGGGTAAAGAGAGGAGAGGGGGAATAATCAGATTAACACATCCAGACCCGTGGCAGGATGTTCTGAGAACTAAAAAGAGGGAGAGAAGGAAGAATTCACACATAAAAATAGAAGCCCACGTAGATTGGCCATATATGGAGTACCGGAGACTTCAGAGGGATACCCTCTTCGGACCACCCCTTTGGCGGAGGAAATTGCTGCTGCAGGAGGCCCCCTTTCCCCCCCTCTCCAGGCGGTTCACCCG
>NW_009693635.1:0-11185 GCF_000703405.1 Apaloderma vittatum
TTTTTTTTTAAACCAAAAAACGTTCCTCCTTTTTCTAATTGAATCTTTTGTGTGATTTACTTCCCTTCCACGCTGTTGCTTTCCTGCATCTCTTCCTCTTTCTCTCTTGAAGCCCCCCCAAAGGCTAAAGGCCACGTCTCCTGGTTTTGCTCCTTCTTTAAAGCAGGCCGACAAAACCACCGGGCCGCTCCATTTCTCTTCTACCCTGGTTAGGAGGGGTGGGCAGAGCTGGGCACCCCAGGGTGACATCACCCTGGTTTGAGGCCCCGGGAGGGCTGGGCAAAGGGGGGGACGTGGCCAGTGCAGGGCTCCCCCCACTTCCTCCCAGCTCCTTTAGGTAGCCCATTATTTTCAGCACTTCAGACCCCTTTGTTGCGACTGAATTGAAGCTGGGTGACAATGGCACCCTGGCTTCCTATTCACAGCAAAATGAAGAGACAGGGCATTGTCCTGAGCATAATTGAGCCTCTATCAAAACAAAAACACAAGGAGATGGGCAACTCAGTTAAAGCTGCTTGTTTGAGCTGTAACAGTGAAGGCTGTTTAGGACTAGAAACCTAATTACTAACAGTAGGCTTTTTAAAGCCAATGCAGCATCCCTTTTTAATTTAAGGCACACAAGTTAAAAAAAATATTTTTTTTTTAAGGTACTGAATTTTATTTACAAGTAGTGACATCACTGATAATACCTCACAAAACCACCTATTTCCCAAATTTGATTTTTTTTTTTTTTAAACCCAAGGCAGGCCCACAAGAGATCATACGATCCAGCACTGAGAATATCTCCTCAGTTTTGTTAAGCCAGTAGTTTCAAAGAATATTTAAGCAGCATGTGCTGGGTCGAGTTTAGATTGTCATGCACTTTTCATTTGCTGTGGAAAGCCATGGTGTTTGCTGTTGTTCTTCCTGTCTTTTGAAGTCTCAAGACTTAATTAGTCATTTTCCACTTCTAAGTGAAGTGCAACATTTGTAACTGGTCTCGTAAGAATTGCCAAAAGTGGCCAGAACCTCGTACGTAGGTTCATTTTCCTAGCCAAAATGAGAAGCTTTACAAGTCGTTTCCACTGCAGCAGCAGTCATCTGTCGGCACTAGGAGAGTGAAACTGTTTGTGCCAGTTACTGGCAGGTTGATGCTGCTGCTGATCATCCTCCTGAGCCACCACCTCTTTTCTAATCATCCTGGAGTAAAGGGTTGTGCACAGTGGGTTAAAAAAAATTCAAAATGTATTGTTTTTTCCAAAGAAGTTGGTATTTTGATCATCTGAGGATGTGCTCGGATTTAATCCACTTCACCATTTACTTAGCACAAGCTTATTTCCTAGGAGATACTGAAAAGTGTCTGCTTATTCTGCTGCGCCTGATAGATCTAGCGGGGGCAGATTTCCAGTAAGGAAAATCTCAGTGAAGAGCAGGGATCTCCAAGCTGGCCCATGACTTCAGAAAGGCTTTAAAGGGCTCATTTGGCCGGATATGGGAAACTGATGAATCGGTTGGGAACTGTAATTTCCTGTTGTTTTATGTGACCCTTTGGGAGTTGTATCTAGTGGGAATGAATTGTCCGAGGGGTAAGCAGGAAGGTTAATCTTGCTGTTTTCCTGTTACTGTTATGATTCTAAAATAATTTGTAAACTTGGTAGGCACTTTTCCATGTTGGAGACAAGCCCTGCCCTGTTGGTTAGAAGTCTTGTTGAGCAGCTCCGAGTCATGAAGCCGAGGGGAAGGTGGAGACACCAGCATTTCTTTGGCTGAATAGATTTGAGCAGAGCTCCCCTCCTCAGAGCAGAATCTGTCCAGACCTCATTCTAGCAATACCAGCGTAAGCAATGATAAATTTCTACTGATACAAAACTAAGTAATCTGGTTCCCTAAGATCAGTACCCTTTTTAGTGTTGGAGTTAAGGGCCTCTTTGTGACTCATGTCCATTAATATAGATGCAAGTGTCTGGCTGAAGAAAAGCCTTAAGGGATGAGTAAGCTGTGATGACTCCAGAGGCGTGTGGGCTATGAAAGGTGGGCTAATGGCCACTGGAATGAGACTACAGGTTGCTACAGAACGTATCTGCAGATTATGTTTATTTTCTTGATGACGTGGAACACACAAATAATGGAATGTAGTGCAGAAATTAGTTTTCGTGTATAGAATTACATCCTGGGGGCATAGCATGGGCATAGGAGTTCAGCCTTCAAGACCTGGTATATGGAAAGCTTTTGAGTGGTAGAACCAGGCAGACTTGGCTGTTCTTCCACCCCAGCCTGCACGTAGTTTTATTTGCATATTTTTTTTTCCTTTCTGAGAGTCAACCAAATCAACACTTTGTTTCTGCGTGAGCGTAGGCTGCAGACATGTTTAACATGACCCCACCAAAGTAGTACACAGGCATCTGCAAAATCCTGCTCTGAATGCTTCAGGGAGTTTGTTTGGGCCACTTTTTATTTAAGTTTTCTATAAACAAGGAAGATACTGGAATGTTTTGGCTTTCTTTCCTGGGAGGACCTTCTCAGTCACTCTCTCTCTCTCTCTCTCTCTCTCTCTCTCTCTGCAGTTCTGTAGCATTTATGTTGGTAGGATGCTCAACCAAGCACGTGCTACTTGAATATTTTGCGAGATTGTTGGCTTATTGGATTTAGTTCAGGAGATACCCTTGATGCTGGAACTTGTGATCTCTTGCAGACCTGGTTCAGAAAAAAAACGCCTTTTGGGAGGTGGATGGTTTGTGAGTTGTCGTCAGCGATATCGCTACTTGTAAATTCTTGCCTAGCTATTTTTAATATTTGGAAATGTGTAAAGTCTGTCAGTATGCCAGCTTTATAAAACTGTTGAAGAAAGTGTAGGAAAGAGCTCATCTTGCACCGCATAAGTGAGCTCTTCCTGTCGAGGTTAAACAAGCGGACTCTGAGTTCTGCCGATCAAAGGCGGGCACGCACAGCCAACGAGGAACTTTAGAGGTTTAGCTCCAGGCGGTGTTCAGTGGTTGCCCTCCAATTCTGAGCCCTCTGCTAATAAAACTCCTTTCTCTTTCTCCGAGATTTACCTCGTTGCACATTAGGGACTCGGATTTGGGAAGGGAAGTGGGGAGGGACGTGTTTGTGGCTTTGCAGTTTCAGACATGTTCTTCAGGGGTTTTATAAGCTATTTAGTGAAACTGAGCTGAAACAAAGAAGGAAAATATCCCTTAGTTTCCTCATATTAATATATTATTAAACAAACAAACCCATACCAATTGTCAGTTATTTGTGTTGTGTGGAAAATATATATTATTTCATTTTGTGGTTATCTTTTCTTGAAATTAAATTTGTTTGTTGCCAATGGTAGGCTAAATGAAGACAGAAAGGAGATAGGGGGAAATCCCGGATTTTATAATCTTTATATCTAGTATGAGCTAAGCCTCTATTCTGTGCTTGTTAGGTGATTTCCATTTGAGGAGCTTGAACATAATCAAATTAAAGATTCAAAATGAGCCCGGGGGGTAAACTGATGGACTAGTCCCATTCTTCAGAGAGAGACCACGTGCAGAGGGCCAGGGCTGGCTGCATGCGGAGATCGGTGTCGGTACCTGGAGATGCGACCTTGCTGCGGGCTGGAGTTGTGCACAAGCTCCTGGCTTGGATACAGTTTTGAGTTCCCGCATGTCAAACGGAACTCGGTCCTCTTGGATCTTGACTGCATCTGGTTTTAAAATATCCCTGTGATCTTGACTTGAATTCTTTTTTTCTGTGGCGTACACAGTGCTTCCAGACCAGTTTGTTGTTTTGAACATAAAGAACATGTTATCAGCATCTCTGCTTCTCTCACCCATTTCTTTCATTGCAGAGCGTTTTCTGCATGACGTAAATTTGCTCTGGCTTATTTATGTCTAGGGCAGAAATTTTTTATCTATAGTTCAGTAGCAATGGGCTGATAAATAAGGTGGTACAGTGTGATATTATTGTGGATTGTTCTGGGGTTTAGTTGATTCTAAGCTACTGCAGGAATTTTTTAATTGCCACTGACTTGAGCACTTTTCAAAAACAAATTAAAAAAAAATCCCACAAACAACAAACCCAGAACCCACCACCAAAGCAAAACATGGCCCTTCTGTGTTTTTGTATGCTGGAATCTTTGCCTTGGAGCTAATTAAAAATGTGACTGTTCTCCTTAATGGGATTCCTATGGAGCTGTATTTTTTTATCAAGCGTGTATGGGTGCAGCTGGTTGAACAGAAAAATAATAAACAGAAATGACTGGCATTGTACTCAGAAGTTCTTAAACATATATGTGTGTGTGTGTATATGTATATATATTTATGTAAGAGCAGATCCTGTTAAGTAGCTTGAGTTATACCAAGTAGCGAAGAGAACTTTTGGAAGTGACCTTTGAAAGGTCGAGTGTGGTTAGGGAGGTGCTGGCTTGACTTGTCATGTCCTCTGGTCATAGGGATGTATAGATCATGTTGAAGTTGCTGGGAGTGGTGGCGTCGGTATTATTTGCTTGTGGGATGTTTGGTTATTGTTTGTTGGGGTTTTTTTGTTTGGTATTTGGTTTGGTTTTTAGACTACTGTAATTTGTCTCCATGCCCCTATGTGCTCCACAAATAAAAAGATGAGCTTGGACCTGGGTCAGAACTGTAAGTGCCTACCACTGGGGTCACTTGTTTGGGTTAAAATGGGCCCCATCTACCATAACCTTGCAGTTCGGCCTTCTTGAATCCCTGTAACTGTGTGACAGGGACTTGACATCTCATGGCCAGGATGAGAGTCTCTTATTAAAATTCGAGCATCCTGATTTCACTGAAAGGCTGAACTCGGAGGCCGGCTCATCGGAAGGGCAGCCTTGGAATGTACGGTTTACATAGTTGCTCAGTACTGTTTAGGTCCTGCAACATGGTCTTGAAGGAGTCCTGTTTAGAAATAAATGAAATTTGTTTTCAGCAAAATTTTATGGCATTTTTTTCTCCCTTGTATGTCTCCTTCCTCCACAATCCACAGACATGCAGCTCACAGCTAGCAGCTTTGCCTTGTGTGTGTGTTGGTGTCCCTGCCAAGTGGATGCAAAATATCTTCACATTTCAGCTCTCCGGGTACAGCTTCCAACCTAGTCCGTTTTTCTTCCGTAGTCCTGTAATATGCATGTGTGGATCAAGATTTGCTCTTTGTTTTTGCCTTTGCTTGCTGCTGTTTCCAGGATAGCTACTAATGTGTCCAGATTAACAACCATGGGGGCCATGAAATTAGAGGTTGTGGGTGCCTGACCTCTTCCTTTGAGGGGACTGGGACAAAGAGGTTAAGTGGAATTAGCTGTGGTTTTCAGTAGTGCTTCTACAAGGTCAGTAAAGAAAAAAATGAGTATTGTCAACCTTTACCTTAATAGCCATGCAGAACAAAAGAAGTGATGATTGTGGCGATAGCAGAGAAGGTTATTGAGCAGCCATATATTCATCACTTAGCAGCACTGAGAGACTGACTGCTGCTTTTCAGAAAACACAGAGCTCTGAAGTGCAGACTTGGGAAAAAAAAACAAAACCGAAACAACAAAAGTGCCACCCAAATTCCCCAACCAACTAACCGCAGAAACAAAAAGTGTTCAACATTGGATGTTTGGAAGAACTGTCCTCCCACCTCAGGTGTTTCTTGCTGAAGACAACAGCTTCTGTTCACGTGGATTCTGTGTGGGATGAGGAGCCCTGGCTGGTGACAAGGTGATATCGAGGCAGAGCTGCTCCACGTCTTTCCTTACGGAGCCTGGCCTGCTGGGAAGACCCTGTTTGTGGGTGATGGCCTGAGACAACCGGCTTAGGAGCTGTTACCACCTTACCTCCAGGTGGTTGAACATTTTGGAAAATAATAAAGTATCTTGATAGATTTGGAAAACTTTCTGTGAAGTATATTCAGGTTTAGTAGGCATTGGCCTTGTGGGCATCACCTGGTAGCTGAGAGGAACTGAAGCTCAGACTCTGAACACGCAGCCTGTGAAGTATTAAAAGAGCACAGGATACAGCACGTCCTTTGTGCTGGTCATTTGATTCTATCTCTGTCACTTCAAGTAGTACCTCCAGTAGGACTTGGGATCCTTCCTCTTTATAACAAATAATCAAGGTCTGGATGCTGGGATCGGAGTAGTACACTTCTCAGTGCTAAGACGGAGACCGGTGGATGCAAAATGAAGTAACACGTGATGAGCCCTTGATGATGCTACTCTTCAGAAATAGGGAGCCAAGCAACGTGCACGTGGAAGTTGTCTCTGGATTTCTTCTAATGCACTCGAGTACTGTGTGTACCGTATCGTTATTACATGCTGTTTTCCTTCCATTGCCATCTGTTATCTCTCTTCTTGTCCTTATCTTTAACTCGGCAAATCCTCTTAGAAATTTCTTGAAAATACCAAAGGGGAAAGCTGGCTCTTAGGTAATGCTTTTATTCATGGAGCATTTGTTATTATTTGCACCACCCTCTTTATTTCATTCTGGTATCTTTCTATGTATTTTGGGTGCAAGACTGGTGTGATCTAACTTGCTGACTAGAGTAATACCATATCATTTAAGAACAAAGTACTGGAAGTCATTAGTTCTGTAAGCTTGTGTCTTCCTCAATGTAAAAAATAAATAGTATTAGATATGCCAACCTTTTCCATCTGACTAGTGTATGAGCAACCTGATTTTCATGCTCACAGAAACTTTTCTTTCCCAATCCAGAATTTTAGAAACGCTCAGAGCCAGTGCCTGCTACACATAATATGTGAGAACATCCAGGTAGCGGTCACTATGTTATTCTGTTTAATGTGCCAGTTGGTGAGATAAAACAATGTGTTCGTTGTTATTGTAAGGATTTCATTTGAACTTGAAAGGACGGAGTGAGTTTCTAGGGTGCTCTCCATGTGTACGACACTAATGCTCCTGAATTAATGTTTTAATAGCCTCACAGTAAAGTGTTCTAATTAACAAATGGGGGGGGGGGGAAGAGGGATATAGACAAAAAGATACTAACGAAATTTATGACATTTGGAGTGTGAAAGCAAGGAGAATTCATGTTAAGAGCATTCAGTTCTGTGCTTTCATTTGTTTCTAGGCTAAGAAGCTACTATCTTGAAACACTGCAAGTCCTTATGGCTGCAGAGCTACTTTCGAGTATAGAGAAGCTTCAAAATGGGGTAACAGAAGGCTTGTTCTGTTTGTGAGGGTGGGAAAGGACATTCCCCCCTTCTTTTGGTAATTCAGAATCCTTTGGTTTACTTGTTCTTAAAATGAAGGCAGTCATAAGTGATAGCTGAGTATGATACTGTTTGTTCCGTTTATATAAATTTTGCTATGAGTTGAGTTCTGGCAGCTTTGCTGAGTGGGAAGCTGATATGTTTGGCCTCTGTAATGACTGTGTGGGCTGTCATTAGGAGGTGTTTTGCAGAAGTTGCTGTATCTTACCTTCTCACTTCGTTATAAAGCTTAAACATGCGATCTGCCCTCTCCCAGCTGGCACTGTATTTGTGGCTCTGAAGCGGTTTGAAAAACCTTGGGTTGCCAGGCTTGCACAGAATGTAGCTTGGATCGCAGCTTGGCTGGGAGCTGCCGCGCTGCGTTTCTGATTTGGTACCCTGAGTATTTCTATTAACAAGGTACCTGTCTCTGTAGGAGTGCACCTCACTATGTAATTATGGAATACTACCTTGAATTGCAGAACAGGCTTTCCGTGTTCACATAAGCCTAAACACGTGATCCCAACCTGGTGCTAAATACCATATGTTTGCTGTTGGAAAGCAGGAGTTGTGTTAGTAATATCGTGAGCTGGAAAAACATCGGGACCATGAGGGAAAGGTCCAGTCGTCAGGTCAGGCAGTGCTACCGGAGGGGCTGTGCTCGATTGAGCATGGTGAGAAGCCCATTGCTAGGCTAAGTAGCTCATCCTGCAAGATCACAGAAATGAAGCATACCAACAAATTAGCTCTTAAATAGTCCAGCTAAGAAATGAAGTTACAAAGGAAAATTGCCTCTTTCTGGCAATTTGTACATGCAAGTTAGGGGCAAACTTGATGGATGCCACGACACTGGTCGTGCAGGCTTGGAAGAGGTGCTTGTCGGTGTTGTCAAACAGCTGCACCACGTGCAAAGAAGGGAAATGTAGTTTCTGTGTTCTCCAGAAAAACACTGGAGATTTTCCTCTAAGTTTTCTGTATGTGTGGAGGAATTTCAGCTTGCATAACCATGACATTCTCTTTAGAGTTTAGGCAAACATTCATTGTGGAGGCCGACAAAACATCAAGGCAGAAATGAACAGAAGAGCAGCTAACAGATAAGCATTGCAAATGCTCTGATACTTATCTGAATCTTTTTGGTTTAGAAATTGGGTTTGGGAATCTTGAGAGCGCCCGTTCTCACGATAAGATGCCTTGTAAAGCCCAAACTCCCACTAGTCAAGAACAGCACACGTTTAGCCTTTCGTTTAGAGGATTGAATCCTTATGCTGAACAGAGGTGGTGTAAAGATGTGCCTCGCATTGAAATGTTACAGTTAGGCTGCCTGGATGAAAGTTCTTAGGAAGTATGAAATTTAGTGTTGGAAACTAAATGTTCTGTTAACTAAATGCTTTTCTTAAAGCACTCATGATTTTCATGAATGTAATTTCAAGTGCAGTACACGTGTAGAAAGCAATAGGAATGGGTATAAATGTAGAGATCTACTTCATTATTTGTGGAGGTTTTCTTTGTCGCCTGTTTGAAGTGTAGTCAGTCTTTTCCAAGGCACTTTTATAAAATATATCCAAAATGCCAAAAAAAAAAAAAAAAGTTATTTTTTCCATGCACACCTACATCTTTTTATTCAATTCGTAGTTGTGGCCCCTGAAGTGTGAGGCATTTATACTTTGCACATTTTTCTCAGCGCTGTTGTGATTTTTAGCTGCACTCAAGAGTTTTGTGATGTCCTGAGAACCTCTAGAATTTGGGCAACGCAAATGTGGAAAGTCCCACCCGAAGGTGCTCTTTGTTCTCACACGTCCACGCTTCTCAGCACTTCCACGCTTTCTGATGAGTTAATGCGGTGTGATCCAGGCCGTGGCATGTTGTTAAGTCACTCCTATTTATGATAAGGGAAAGGAAGGCAACTTTGCTAAATTCATGGGGATTTTTGCTTTTTAACAATGGGCTCTTTGCTGAAGGTAGGGGAAGCTTTCTTGTGTTTCCAGGTGACAGAAGTTTTGCCCTTTTCTGCCGCTTGGCTCTAGTGATCCTCACGAGGTTCTGATCTCCTACGCCCTTGGCTAACCACGACGTGGATGTAGCAGTGATCCTGTGATTTACTCAGTCCAGGCTGGAGCTTGTCATGACAGAGGTTGTTAGTAGTAGTTTGTGGAATGCACCTCTGCAGCAGTTTTGGACTAGCTTGATTACTTACAGAATCCATTGAGAAACACTGTTTTAATCTGACTTTTTCCACTTTAAGTAATGTACACATGACATTATCTGTCAAATATATCCGTAAATGTTCCCGCTTCAGCCAGAATCTTCTGTTACATGAGAAGAGGGAAACACACAGAATCACTGAAACCTCAGAATAAGCTCTTAGATGTGTGTATCATGGAAATATGTTAGTACACAGTTGATGGGTGGTGGTTTAAACCTCTCTGCAACTTCTCAGTAATGAGTTTGAAGTTAAAAAGAGACATATATGTGTAGAGAGCCAGGGGAAATACTTCTGGGAAGAAAAAAAAAGTTGCTTTCATAGAAAACTTACTTATTTTCTCTTGTTTAAACACCTTAATAAAGTTTGTTTGAGTCTCTATGAGCTTACTTGGTATGAGGGGGCCAAGTCCCAGGGTTGAAGGATCTCCCGAGCCATGAGGGGTGCGGTGCTGGGGCTGGCAGAGGTGAAGCCCGACAGCTCTGCTGCGGAGCAAGGGGGGCACTTCAGCCTTCGAGTGCTCAGATGGGCTCTTTGCTTATCGAGGGACTGAAAGAAATTTTCCTTTTGTAGAAAAGTTGAATATTTCTTGAATACACTGTCATGTCTCAAAGCATGCTTCTGAAAGCATGACCAGGTAAGATCAGTGGTAACGTGGTTTTGCCCCATTAGCTTTTGCCCAGTTTCTGTGTGCCTCTTTATGCATTAGCCTATAGAAAAACACGCAGTGTCTCCATCTGTATGTTCATCTTGGAATGTTTTTGACTGTGTATTTTTATTTGGTATTTTGTTTTTTCTGCAAGTTTTGAAGCAGATGTTTTGCATAACTTTCTCTTAAATTTGGTTTAATTGCTGTGGCTAGCACCTGTCAGTTGTTTTCTTTATGCTTAGTGTGGTGGGTGTTTTGAAGTGTAGTTCAGATCAATGCAACAAAATTGTAAGAAAAGACTGAAATTGCAGTCTTTTTGATGCACTTCAAAAAAACAAATAACTTAATCTGTAGCAAACTTGGTGTAACTGTGTTCTTGCAAGTGGCCACGCATACTCTGCTGTCTTTTGTTGTAAAGAACACTCTAAGTAGTTGGTCTTAGGGCTGACTTAATGCTCTGCTGTTCTGTGTACACAGAATAATATCCTATGTTACGTACAAACAGTGTACTATGGTAAACATTTGGCTTTAGGGAGATTACAGTGCCGAGGTGGTACTAGCACAGGCTGCTAGTACTAAGTAGAATTAATGCATATTTCAGGCAGGCAGAGTTGGGCACTCCTGTTGCTCTGACTTTTCCCAGCCTGAGTTACCTCCTGGTGCAGCCGACATGTACATGTGTAGGATTTTTGAATGTGCTTATCTCCAAGGTGGGGTAACCAGCTGTTTGGAAGAAGGGTTTTGCCTGGAGCCCTGGGCCAGCTCGACCTGTAGCTGGGACTGGGGTTCGTCACTCGCTTCATCCCGGCGGCACTGCCTGGGACATGAAGGGCGGGCAGGAGTGCCTCGATGGCTGGCTGCGGACTGGGGAGCACTGGGGCTCCTTTGATGTTGCTGGGGCGGGTTGTTTTCTAATTCCTGATGTGAAGGAGGAAGGTGAATCAGTTACGGGAATTACAGCTCTCGAGTTTCCCAACTCAAACGGGTGACTCTTTCAAAACACTTTATAGGCAGAAAAGGTCTTTTCATTGTTTTCTTTTAATATCCACGGAACAGCCCTGCCTGGCCTGTAGCGGCTGCCCTTAGACAGCTTTTATCTTAAAAAACAGCAAGAGGCCACGCTCATTCAGAGGCTGCACATTCACCCAGGATGGAAGCGGGATGGGGGCGGCGG
>NW_009693635.1:11196-15172 GCF_000703405.1 Apaloderma vittatum
CTACAGGTCACCAGCCCCCCCAAACCAGCCCCACCGTGCTCACCTGGGCTCCCCTTCTGGAAAAATAAGAAGCGTTGCTCCACATGAGGTCTGTGGCAGGGTCCGAAGGGCCTCATAATGAGCCTTTGTTTGTTTATTTTGGAATTTTTTTTTAAAATTTTTTTATTTTATGTTAGCAGAAGCCCTCCGATGGCTGCCGCTTCCAAGTCCCAGCAGAGGGCCAGCACGGGAAGGCGAAGGAGTAGGAAGGGAGCGATGCCCCCGAGCAGGAGCGAGAGGCCCCAAGGCCTGAAAGCCGCCCTTTGTGTCCCCCTCCCCCTGGGCCCTGCCTAGGGCAAAGCATTACACAATCTGGCTATTGTTTGCTTGGAAATGTCTACGGCATCCTATTGCAATTATTTATGAAAGAAAATATTTGATGTTTTTGTGGAAGGTGGGCGGGGGAAGCTGAATTTACCTCTCTTCTTGTTTGGAAGTAATGTTTCTTTTTTTGTTGTTCTTCCTGTCCAGTTCTTCCAAAATTTTTCTAACAGCAGAGAGTGCCTGCAGTCTGTGCTGCAGTGAAATCCTTGCTATTAAAACAAACACGTCCTCCCCAGTTCTACAGAACTTCATTCAGTGTCATAAGTAAAGGTATGCACAAACTTTTTCTAGGGATTTGGTTCAAGTCCTTCACGCTTTTGTATATTTTATAGTGGTATTGGATGTGGTTTTATATGTTTTACGGTGGCAGCATTTGGAAATGTTAAATTTTCCTTGGTTTTACCTGGAAATGTAGGTATAGTAAGAAAAGGAAGGATCCAGAAAAAGATGATTCCAGTGGAGAGGCTCAAAATAAATGATGGAACTTGAGCCAGTTATTCTCATCTTGGGGCCCTCTCTGCAGGTGACATAAAAGGCATCAGTAGTGCAGGTTAAAAGTCTTGACACACTTGCAAAAGAGAACTAAACTAGAAAATATCAAAAGTAATTAGCAAATAGTCAACAGAAAGTACTTTTCACTTTGTGGCAGAAGTGTGCAAAATAAGTCTCAGAACAGTTTTTCTACAGGCCAGGTGGTCCCTCTAGGTTTGTTTGAATTGGATGTGTTAGAGATAACTGATGGGCTTCTCTAATATGATTTCCAAAAAAAATCTATGTGAGACTGATTCTCATCACAGAATCATAGAAAATTTTTGGCTGGAAGAGACCTCCAAGCTTGAGTCCAACCTTTGGCCTAGCCCTATCAACACCACTAAGCCATGTCCCTCAACGCAACATCCACCCGTCTCTTCAACACCTCCAGGGACGGTGACTCACCTTCCCCCCTGGGCAGCCTGTTCCAACGCCTGACAACCCTCTTGGTAAAGAAATTCTTCCCAATATCCAACCTGAACCTCCCCTGGCACAACTTCAGGCCGTTTCCCCTTGTCCTGTCACTCGTCACTAGGGAGAACGGATGAACCTGCGCCTCGCTCCAACCTCCTTTCAAGTAGTTGTAGAGAACGATGAGGTCTACCCTCGGTCTCCTCTTCTCCAGGCTAAACAGCCCCAGATCCCTCGGCTGTTCCTCATATGACCCAGCTTGGCAGCCCAGCTCTGGACCCTCTCCAGCACCTCAGCGTCCCTCTTGTCGTGAGGGGCCCAAAACTGGACACAGTGCTGCTTCATGTGTGCGCTGAGGAGATAGGTTGTTTTAGCTGGTGGATTTGGGAACTTCTGTGCTTGTTGTCTTTGATCTGTCTATAGGCCCTGTCTCGTAATGCCTTGTGCCTCTCGAGGATTTCTCTTGCAGCAGTGACTCCTCTGGACCTCCCTGTTGAGTCATTTTTAGGCTGGTACTTGGTTGGTTGAGGGAATGTTATGAAGGCTTATCGTCAGCTGTGGTCGTCAGTAGGAAAGGTTTGGAAACTTCTACAGTCTTGTAGCCAAAATCAGAGCAAGGGCAACTGAGCTTTCTAATTCTTTGAAAAATCTATGATCCGATGAGAGAGTAAGCGTTTTCCCTTTGCCAAAAGAACTAGGGAAGTGCCATCTCACTGGTGGAAACTGTAAGGCAATTCCCCGTGACCCTTTCGGCTGCAAAGTGGGTTCAGGTGCCGTGTTGGATATTACTGGGGTTATTCTTGATGAGACGTATTGGAGAACAATGTGTGTTCTTGTGCGTGATGAAAGCACGTTGCTTTGTGCAACACAGATCACTTGGGGTTTTGAGAGCGTTCTCAAAAGCGTGTGACAGATGAAGAGGTTGTTACGTTTCAGGTCCTGCTTGACGGTTGCGGCCTGCTTTTGCTGAAGTTGGGAAAAGCTTGCTGAGCCAGAAGGCTCACTGGGGTGCTCTGAGCATGACCTACTCCCTTGTGAGAGTAGCAAAGAGCACACCTATCTTCTAGCAACTGTCTTGTGTCTGCTGCAGAAGATCAGAGAGACGAAACTGTACCTGCGCTGTCGCTGGTGCATGTGGGGCTTACCCTGTTAACCCCAGTCGACATACGTCGATGAGAACAGGTTCTGCATTTTCAAGTTATTTTTCACATGGCAGCATGGAAGCTTGGATGGCTGAGATCACAGTTGGTGGAAAATACCCTTATAAAATACCATATTCCAAACCACGCAGGGTAAACAGAAGAAAATCTCACTTCTCTATTTGCTTAATTTCACCAGTGTTTTTCCCCCTGTTGTTACCGCCTGGAAGCTGAAGCTAGAACAGTTTTACAACATTTTTATTTAATTTCCACATAAAAGAATTCAGTTTCCTTGTGTCTGTGGGGGGCTGAATTACTATCATGGTAAAATGTGCCGAGGTAGGAAGCAGTATATATTAAAACTTAAGCTGTTAAGACACAGTCTTAAAAGTAGTTCTGGGGTTTTGGGGATACTCTTAAAAACAAAACTAACCACATTGATTTAGTGTCTAGAAATGCTTATGCTCTCTTAATGTAGAAGAAATAGTGGCATCATAACATCTGAAAATGACGAGGTAACGACTCTGTGTGTGAACTCAGGTAGAGCTGACGTTACATTAGCTTGGAGTTATATTGTGTGTCTTTCATGCATAAAAAGCTTTTCTCTGAAAGCTTTTCTCCATAGGATGTGTTAGGCCAGCAGTGCGACCTCTCTGAAAGTTGCAGTCCGGCATGGCATGGTGCTGGCCTGTCTTTGTACGTGGGGATGGGCCAGAGGCTCAGGGTTTGTGCAAGGGCCATAGATCCTTCCCGCGGGATCCATTCCTGTTGCGTCCTCTCCATAGGATACGTCATCGGTGGGGGTTATGGGAAATACACTTCAATGATGCTGAAACCGTGCAGAAAATGTGTTTTGCCAACACACAAACTAGTTCCGGACCACGATTGTACTTGCTTAATTGATTTTGTGTAAATTGTTCGTAACACTTTTTTAAATTGTGAACACCGTAGGTACGTTTTGATACACCAGCAGGCAAGTCCAGCGCGCTGTGTCTGAGCTCAGTTACTCTCCCTGTCGTGTTATGAACTCAGGCTCAGCATTAACTAACATTTTTTTGTACTTACTTGAAACTCATCTTCTGCCTGATTGATCTGTGTTCGTGTGCACATGAATAATTCATGCATATATGCATTTGTCTATATGCATGCACACGTATCCTAGTGCGTGTGTGTGTGGTAAATAGAAAACGTACAGTTTTAGCAGATACATAGAGGCAGAGCAGCCCATTCTTCAGTTTATTTTCCCAAGGCGTTGTTGTAGACCAGATATATTTTCTTACGATTGTATGTGCTATGAAATAATATTTTTCAAGATGGGGAAATTATCAAGTTACTTTCATTCCGTGCTTTTATAAAATCACTTGAGAAATTAACATTCTTTTGTATCAGGTTACAGGCGTCTGAGTTCGGAAGGGGCGAGCGTGTAAGGGGAAGCAGGTTGTCAAGTTGCAACAAAGGCAGCCTTGGTCGCAGAGGGGTCGGATTCCTTATGGATGTGAACAAAAGAATGGATACTCGGCTGCTCTTGAGCC